>NW_015386826.1:215971-225971 GCF_001527695.2 Protobothrops mucrosquamatus
AAGGGTCTCTTCACCTCCAGCTTCGTTTGTCTGGGGGGGGGCGAGGGGGTTCCGTCCAGCCTCCGCTCAGTTGGCAGTACAAAGTTGCTTTCTTTCTTTTTTCTTTTTTTTCTTTTAAGGAAGTTGTGTGTTTCTCTTTTTCCATTCTTTCTCTTCTTTCTTTCGCTCTTCCTTTCATTTTCTTTCTCCCTCTCCCTCCCCTCCCCCCTTTTCCTCCTTCCTTCCTCTTCTCCTCGCCTTCCTTCCTCCTACCTACCTACCTACCTACCTTCCTTTCCTTCCTTCTCTCCCTCCCTCCCTCCCTTTCTTTCTTTACTTCTTTCTTTCTTTCGTTTTCTTTCTCCCTCTCCCTCCCTCCCTCCTTTCCTTCCTTCCTCCTCTCCTTCCTTCCTCCTACCCTCTTTTCTTGTCTTTCTTTCCCTCTTTCTTTCTTTTCTTTCTCTTTCTCTTTCATCCACCCATCTTTCCTCCCTCCCCCTTTTCTCCTGCCTTCCTTTTCTCCTCTCCTTCCTTCCTCCTACCCTCCTTCCTTGCTTTTCTTTCTTTCTTTCTTTCTCTTTCTTTCTTTCGTTTTTTTCTCCCTCTCCCTCCCTCCCTTCCTCCTCTCCTTCCTTCCTCCTACCCTCCTTCCTTGTCTCTTTCTTTCCCTCTTTCTTTCTTTTCTTTCTTTCTTTCTCTTTCATCCACCCATCTTTCCTCCCTCCCCCTTTTCTCCTTCCTTCCTTTTCTCCTCTCCTTCCTTCCTCCTACCCTCCTTCTTTCTTTCTTTCTTTCTTTCTTTCTTTCTTGTTTTTTCTCCCTCTCCGTCCCTCCCTCCCTTCCTCCTCTCCTTCCTTCCTCCTATGCTCCTTCTTTCTTTCTTTCTTCTTTCTTTCTTTCTTTCTCTTTCTTTCTTTCGTTTTTTCTCCTTCTCTCGCTTCCTCCTCTCCTCTCCTTCCTTCCTCCTATTCTTTCTTTCTTTCTTTCTTTCTTTCTTTCTTTCTTTCTTTCTTTCTTTCTTTCTTTCTTTCTTTCTTTCTCTTTCCCTTCCATCCATCTTTCCTCCCTCCCCTTTTTTCTTTCCTTCCTTTCTACCTCCCTCCTTCCTTCCTTTCTTCTTTCCTCCCTCCTTTCTCTCTGCTTTTCTCCCCTCCCTCCTTCCCTCCCTCCCTCCCCCTTCCCCTGACACTTCTGCTCCCTTCCCGCCTGCTTCGGGGCGCCCAGTCCTTTCGGCGAGCCCCTCCGGCAGAGAGGAAGGGGGACGGGGGCTCCTCCGCCTCCCGGGTCCGCCGCGCGGTCTCCGGGGGTCCCAGCGCTCCGGGCTGGGCGGCGGGAGGGCGGCCCTGCCGGGCCCCGCAATGCAGGAGTGCCCCGGGCGCCGCGCACCGGAGAGGCCGCGCCAGGCTGGCAAAGTGGCCGGGCTCAGCATCCGCAGGGGGGGCGCGCCCCGCGGGGAACTTGGGCTTCTGCGAGCGGCGCGTTCGGGGTGTGTGTCTGTGTGTGTGTGTGTGTGTGTGTGTGTGTGTGAGAGAGAGAGAGAGAGAGAGAGAGAGAGAGAGAGACTGCAGCCCCTCCTCATTCCCCCCCCCTCGTTCGCCCTCACTCACAGTTGTGTGAGTTGTACAAAGTAGGAGACACTTTGTGGATCAACGCTCGCTTGCCCTTACAAGAATAGCCAACAGCAAAGTCTAGTCTAGGCCAGGGGAATAAAAATATAAAACTCTCTAAACACATTCTCTCTCTCTCTCTCTCTCTCTCTCACACACACACACACACAAACACACTCACACACCCACCCACCCACACCCACACAGAGAGAGAGAGAGAGAGAGAGAGAGAGAGAAGCAACCGGCTCGTCTTTGAAAGTAAGTTCTTTCTTTCTTTCTTTCTTTCCTTCTTTCCTTCTTTCTTTCCTTCTTTCTTTCTTTCTTTCCTTCTTTCTTTCTTTCCGTCTTTCTTTCTCACACACACAGAGACACACCCTCCACTCTTCAGAAGTTCTTTCTTTCTTTCCTTCCTTCCTTCCTTCCTTCCTTCCTTCTTTCCTTCTTTCCCTTTCCTTCTTTCTTTCCTTCCTTCTTTCCTTCCTTCTTTCTTTCCTTCTTTTCTTCTTTCTTTCTTTCCTTCTTTCTTTCTCACACACACAGAGACACACCCTCCACTCTTCAGAAGCGATAGGGATTGTTTCTGTTTGCTCTCCTTCCCTTTCCACTCTCCGGCTGCTCAACTAGCTGATGATGAACCTCTAATCAACTTCTTGAAGATTCCCTTTGAACTAACTCTGTCTGGGACGGCCTTGGCAAGCTTCTGGGTCCCACAAGGCTCTTCCCACCAGCATTGATGCTGTTCCCTAGTTGGGTCATGAAATGTCTGCAAGAAAACCACCCAGCTCTGAGAGCACCCAGGACCCCACAGTCTTCCTCCTCCTCCTCCTCTCTGCAAATCCCTCTCCCTTCTAGTATTGATGATGTTACCTAGCTGGGTCATGAAACATCTGCTAGAAAATAACCATAGTCAGAGAGCACCAAGGACCCCACAGTCCTCCTCCTCCTCCTCCCCCTCCTCCACTTCCCTCCCTCCCTCCCTTGTAGTACTGATGATGTTCCCTAGTTGGGTCATGAAACATCTGCAAGAAAACCAACCAAGTTCAGAGAACACCAAGGACTCCATAGTCTGTCCTTCCTTCCTTCCTTCCTTCCTTCCTTCCTTCCTTCCTTCCTTCCTTCCTTCCTCTTCCTCCTCCTTTCTAGCACTGATGATGCTCCCTAGTTGGGTCATGAAACGTCTGCAAGAAAACCACCCAGCTCAGAGTGCACCAAGGACCCCCACAGTTCAACCCTGAGCCACAGCTATTCTCCTTTACTAGTCCCCTACTCCTCACCCAACAAGCCCTGTCTGTTTTCTTCAACTGAGAGGCTTTGGGAAGTTCCAAAGTTTCCACGCTCACTTAACTTCTGCCGATTCCCCCCTCCTGTTCCCGTTTCGCCACCCTGAGCAGAACGGTGGAAGCTGCTTCTGAAAGAAAATCAATCTGTTTTATTATCAAGGCCGCCTTTGCGTGAAATCCCCCACCTCAAGCGCCTTCCGGCTGGGCTTGTCACTTTAACTTTCTTCTCCTGGAGAGGTTTGTTCTCGCCGGAGACAATTCCGGTTCTTCCATGATCACCAAACAGCAGAAACAGGCCGGGCCTGGTGTAGCGTGCAATTTCTTTCTGCTTTCCTGGCAGGACTTGGTGTTGCGTTAAGTCTTCACACGGCAGACGATGTACACAAGCAGCAGCCAGGAAGGAAAATAAAAGATGCTTCGTGGAAGCCGTGTTTGGGTGGAGGCCACTGCATTCCTAAGAACGGGTGTGCAAATAGGGGGTTGGACTAGAAGACCTCAAAAGGATTCTATTCTATTCTATTCTATTCTATTCTATTCTATTCTATTCTATTCTAATTCTATTCTACTCTAACTCTATTCTATTCTATTCTATATTCCATTCCATTCCATTCTATTCTATATTTTCTATTCTATTCTATTCTATTCTATTCTATTCTGAATTCTGAATTCTATTCTATTTGTTATTCTATTCTATTCTAATTCTGAATTCTATTTTATTCTATTCTAATTCTGAATCCTGAATCCTGAATCCTGAATCCTGAATCCTGAATTCTATTCTATTCTATTCTATTCTATTCTATTCTATTCTATTCTATTCTATTCTATTCCATTTATAATCCTACTCCTATTCTATTCTATTTCTAATTCTATTCTATTTGTAATTCTATTCTATTCTATATTCTATTCTATATTCTATTCTATATTCTATATTCTATATTGTATATTCTATTCTATATTCTATTCTATATTCTATATTGTATATTGTATATTCTATTCTATATTCTATATTGTATATTGTATATTCTATTCTATATTCTATTCTATATTCTATATTCTATTCTATATTCTATTCTATTCTATTCTATTCTATTCTATTCCATTCCATTCCATTCCATTCCATTCTATTCTATTCTATTCTGAATTCTATTCTATTTGTTATTCTATTCTATTCTAATTCTGAATCCTGAATCCTATTCTATTCTATTCCATTCCATTCCATTCTATTCTATTCTTTTCTATTCTATATTTTCTATTCTATTCTATTCTATTCTATTCTATATTCTATTCTATATTCTATTCTATTCTATTCTATTCTATTCTATTCTATTCTATTCTTTGTAATCCTATTCCTATTGTATTATATTTGTAATTCTATTCTATTTGTGATTCTATTCTATTGTATTCCATATTCTATTCCATATTTTATTCTATATTCTATTCTATTCTATATTCCATTCCATTCTGTTCTATTCCATTCTATTCTAATCCAGCAGCTGGAATTTTCTCTAAAATGGGTTGGCAGTGGCTGAGGCTGACTTACAGCAGGGGGCGCCATTGTGCTGATTTTGTTTAAACTTCAACATGTAAACCAGGATGGATCTAGTAATTCTTTCTTGGAAAAGAGACCACCAGGAAATTCCAGAGTGGGTAGACAGCCCCAGAATAGGGAGTGGCAAAACACTTAGTTGTTATTGGCAAGAAAAAAATATGAATGTGATCACCAGGAGGAGGAGGATGACAACTGTGGGGTCCTTGGTGCCCTCTGAGCTTGGTGGTTTTCTTGCAGACGTTTCATGACCCAACTAGGTGACATCATCAGTGCTCAGAATCATTCTTAAAACCTTCCTATTCAAAATTATTCCATCAAAACCCAAAATCAAAGTTTCATGTCTTTTTCAGCTTCAAGCGAAAAGTCCAGAAGCAGTTTCCAAGTGGAAACAAAACTACATAAATTTGTCTGTTTAGTTAAAACCGTCCCTTGAGGGGGAAAGCAGTTTAAAGCTGACCTGAGACTTCCTTTGATTGGACCACCGTTTGTTTGGAATGGAGTAAGGACTCCTGCTTTGAGCGTGGGGGGGGGGTTGGACTAGATGACCTCTAAGGTCCCTTCCAGCCCTTGGATTCTATGAGATAGATAGACAAACAGACAGACAGACAGACAGACAGATGCTAGCTAGCTAGATAGACGGACAAGAGAGATAGATGAGAGAGATAGAGAAATTAAATGGATAGCTAGAAGATAGATAGATAGATGGATGGATAGATAGATAGATAGATAGATAGATAGATAGATAGATAGATAGATAGATAGATAGACAGACAGACAGACAGATAGACAGACAAGAGAGATAGATGAGAGAGATAGAGAAATTAAATGGATAGCTAGAAGATAGATAGATAGATAGATAGATAGATAGATAGATAGATAGATAGATAGATAGATAGATAGATAGATTAGATAGATATGGATGGATGGATGGATGGATGGATGGATGGATGGATGGACGGACGGATGGGATACATATGATAAATAGATAAGATAAAAGGTGATAGATAGATTACATAGGATAGATGGATGGATAAGATAGAGATAGAGAGATAAGATACATAGACAGGTATAGTGGACAGATTAGATAGATAGAGAGGCAGAGAGATAGATAAAACAGTTGTCTCCCGGAGTTTGTGGATGTTCCATCACTGGAGGTTTTCAAGAGGTTGGACAGCCATTTAACAGGATGGTGTAAGGTCTCCTGCCTTGAGCAGGGGGTTGGACTAGAAGACCTCCAAGGTCCCTCCCAGCCCTGGGATTCCAGGAGTCTTCAAATCTGGCCCTTTGATGACTCGTGGACTTCGACTCCCAGAATTCCTCAGCCAGGCATGCTGGCTGAGGAATTCTGGGAGTTGAAGTCCACTCCTCTTAAAGTCTGTATCAGGGGTCTTCCAACCTGGCCCTTTGATGACTTGTGGACTTCAACTCCCAGAATTCCTCAGCCAGGCACGTGTGCCTGGCTGAGGAATTCTGGGAGTTGAAGTCCACAAGTCATCAAAGGGCCAAGTTGGAAGACCCCTGGGATAGAGTTTAAAGGCCTGCGGGTTTTTTAATTTTTCTTTCCTTTTCCGTGTGGATATTTCTGCCGGCGGTTCTTTCGACATTCTCCCCTGAGGGAAAGCTAGAGATTGAACTAAAAAGCTTTGTTTTTCTCCGTAAAGCCAAAACCTGGCTGACCTCAGCAAGTTTCGGTTGCTAGATGGCTTCATGTAGAACATACAGATCCTGAGGTCTGGAACTCAGAGGTCTTCTAGTCCAACCCCCAGCTCAAGGCAGGAGACCTTACCTCCTCCTGGCAGGGGTGGGATTCAAATCTGGGAACAACCCGGTTCTCTGTGTGGATGCCATTTCCGGAAGTCCATTCTGGGCCCGGGCAACAAAAAATTAGCTACCGGTTCTGCCGAAGTGGTGCGAACCAGCTGAATCCCACTACTGCATCAAATGGCTGTCCAGTCTCTTCTTGAAAAGCTCCAGTGATGGAGCACCCACAACTTCTGGTGGCAGGTAGTTCCACTGATTAATCGTTCTCACTGTCAGGGAATTTCTCCTTAGTTCCAGGTTGCTTCTCTCCTTCAATTAGTTTCCATCCGTTGCTTCTTGTCCTGCCTTCAGGGGCTTTGGAGAATAGCTTGACTCCCTCTTCTTTGGGGCAGCCCCTGAGATATTGGAACACTCCCATCATGTCCCCCCTTATCCTTCTCTTCATTAAACGAGACCTACCCAATTCCAGCAACCATTCCTCGTATGTTTTAGCCTCCAGTCCCCTGATCATCTTTGTTGCTCTTCTCTGCACTTTTTCTAGAGTCTCAGCATCTTTTTTACTTCGCGGTGACCAAAACTGGATCCTTCCTTTCTTCCTTTCTCCCTCCCTCCCCTTCTTCTCCCCCTCTTCTTCTCCTCTTTCTTTCTTTCCTCTTTCTTTCTTCTTTTCTCACTCCCTCCATTCCTTCCTTCCCACTTTCTCTCCTTCCTTCCTCTACCCCTCTTTCTCACTTCTTTTTCTTACTTCTTTCTTTCCTTCCTTCCTCTACCCCTTTCTTTCTTTCTTCCTTCCTTCCTTTCTCTTTCTTTTTTATCACCTCTTTCTTTCCTTTCTTTTTATTACTTCTTTCTTTCCTTCCTTCCTTCCTCAACCACTTTCTTTTTCTTACTTCTTTCTTTTCTTACTTCCTCTACCCCTTCTTTCTTTCTTTCTTTCTTTCTTTCTTTCTTTCTTTCTCTTTCTATCACTTCTTTCTTTCTTTCTTTCTTTCTTTTTATCACTTCTTTCTTTCTTTCCTTCCTTCCTTCCTCAACCACTCTTTCTTTCTTTCTTTCTTTCTTTCTTTCTTTCTTTCTTTCTTTCTTTCTCTCTCTCTCTCTCTCTCTCTCTCTCTCTCTCTCTCTCTCTCTTCCTTCCTTCCTTCCTTCCTTCCTTCTCTCTCCCCACTTTCTTCCTACCTCTCTCTCTCTCTCTCTCTCTCTCTCTCTCTCTCTCCTTTCTCCGTCTCCCTTTTCTCTTTCTCTCTTTCTGTCTCTCTCCTTCTTTCTCTTCCCCCCCCTCTCTTTTCTCCCTCTGCCTTTCCCTCTCTCTCTCTGCCGTCCTCTGCCTTCCCTCTCTCCTGTATTGGGGGGGGGGGGGACGGGCGGGCGGGGAAGAGCCAGGCCGGCGGCGGCGGCGGCGGCGGCTGAGGAAGTGGGCAGAGCGAACCTCTCGCGCCGCCGGCTCCGCTCGCCTCCCTCCCCGGCACTTGCGCGGGATCCGGCGGGCCAGGCGGGAGCTCCGGGATGGGCGCCGGACATGGAGACTTTCTCCGAGAGTGTAAGCCGCCGCCTTGCCTTGCCTTGCCTTGCCTTTCCCCCGGGGCTGGGGGGGGGGGGGAGGAGGGTCGCCGGCCCCTCCCAGGGCCCCGCCCGGACGGAACCTCTGCCCAGATGTGACTGGGGGGGAGGGAGGGGAGGGAGGGTTGGTTTTGATTTAGCCGGTGCTCTTAAAGCTTCCCTTCTTCCCTTCTTCTTTTCTCCTTCCCTCCTTCCCTTCTTCCCTCCACTCCTTCTTCCCTTCCGCTTCCCTTCTTCCCTTCCCTTCTTCCCTTCTTCTTTCCTTTCCCCCTTTTCCCTCTGCTCCTTCTTCCCTCCTTCCCTCCTTCCCTTTTCTCTCCACTCCTTCTACCCTTCCTCTTCCCTTCTTCTTTCCTTTCACCCTCGTTCCTTTCCCCCTGTTCCTTCTTCCCTTCTTCTTTCCTTTTCCTCCTTCCCGTCTTCTTTCATTTCCCCTTTCCCTTTTCCCCCTCCGCTCCTTCTTCCCTTCTTCTTCCCTCCTCCCCTTTTCTCTCCACTCCTTCTACCCTTCCTTTTCCCTTCTTCTCTTCTTCTTTCCTTTTCCTCCTTCTCGTCTTCTTTTCTTTTCTTCCTTCCCATCTTCTTTTCTTTTCCCCCCTTCTTTTTTCCCTCTGCTCCTTCTTCCCTCCTTCCCTCCTTTCCCCTTTCCCCTTTCCTCCACTCCTTCTTCCCTTCCTCTTCCCTTCTTTTCCTTTCCTTCTTCTCTTCTTCCCTCCTTCCCCTTTCCCTCCACTCCTTCTTCCCTTCCTCCTCCCTTCTTCCCTTCTTCTTTCCTCTTCCTCCTTCCCCTCTTCTTTTCTTCCCCCCTTCCCTTTTTCCCTCTGCTCTTTCTTCCCTCCTTCCCTCTTTCCCCTTTCCCTCCACTCCTTCTTCCCTTCTTTCCATCTTCTTCCCTTCTCCTTCCCTCCTTCCTCCTTTTCCTCCGTTTCCACGTTCTTTCTCTCTTTCAAGCCGAGGACGGTTCTCCGAAGGCCACACTCAGGACACCCTTTTCTCCCTGGCCACCTTTTTTAAAAAAAAATCCCCAGAATTTGGGGTGGGGATGAGGGGAACCTGTGGAAGAGTTATATCCCCCTGCTCTGCCAGCTGGGCACGATGGGAGCATAGCGGTGGAGGGGGGAAAATTGGTGCCAACGATGACTTGATTTATTTATTTGTATCGGGGATACCAAGCCAGGAGGCAGATTCTGTGCCAGTTGAGAATCAGGGCGCAGCAATTCCCTCCGGCCTGTTTGAGAGTTAATTACGGTATTTACACCTCTAGATCTTCTGAGTTGTCTCCCCAGGCCCCCCCCATCTTCCACCCCCTGCTGCTCCTGAACCCAAGACCAGGAGCTCCTGACCCACAATCCCGAACTCAGGCATTGACAGGGATGGTTTTCACTTGACTTTCCAAGAAATCCGAATTTCTGGGCTGCATTCTTTTACTTGATCATTGGCAATTGACCTGCGGGGACCCCAGGGTTGATGTGGTTCCCCGGCTGTGCTTTTTATTTTATTTTTTATCATGGATGGATTGATATCTAACCTTTATTATTTCGTTTATAAATAACTCGAGGCGGCAAAACCGCCTAAACACCGCTTCTTCCTCTCGTTTTTCCCCACAACCACCACCCTGCTTGCGTCAGGCTGGACATTTCTCAATCCTACAAACAGACCGATTTGGTGGTGAAATTTTTATTTTATTTTCTTTTTCCTGTCCTTTGAAATGCAGAAAACGCTGTCAAATGTTTCTATTTTTTTTTTTTTTTTTTGTACAAGGATAACAGCTCGGCAGTTTTATATTTGTCCAACCTGGTTGCAAGTAAGATTGACGTGGAAGAAAGGGGCAGGCGTGAACGCACCCCCAAAAATGCATTCGAGTTGTGTCGTTGTTTTTTTTTCCTGGTGGGTGGAAGTTGCCAAGGTTAAAAAAAATTCCCTAGTTGGAGTTCACGTTTTTTTTTTTCCTTTTGGGTGGAAGACAAACAAAAAACAAAAAAAAAAACCCCCTGAAATGGATTTGGCCGTGTGGCTATCTTCGCACAACTTACTCACCTTGGATAATATTAAACTTGGCTTGTTTTGGAGGTCATGTGGCTGTGTGAAGCCAGCTCACCTAAGTTACTGGATGTTTTTTCCCTCTGCTGTTTGTCAATGTAGACAACTGGTGAATTGGGTAACAAAGTTTAAGGGAGGTCTGATGAGTGTGGCCTGTGGATTGTGTTGCTTTGACTGGCCTCCGGAAGTTGCGGGTGCTCCATTTCTGGAGGTTTTCAAGAAGA
>NW_015386826.1:228471-239488 GCF_001527695.2 Protobothrops mucrosquamatus
AAAGGACCAGAGGGCAGGACAAGAAGTAATGGATGGATGCTTATCCAAGAGAGATCCACGCTAGAATTAAGGAGAAATTTCCTATCAGCGAGAACAAATAATCACAGGATAGCTTGCCTTGCAGAATTTTGGGTGATCCATCCCTGGAGGTTTTCAAGAAGAGATTTGACAGTGATGGTATAAGGTCGCCTGTCTTAAACAGGGGGTTGGACTAGATGACTTCCATGGTCCCTTCAGCCCTAGGATTCTCTGTTCTATCTTTTTTTAGAGGAGGCTGACTTGGGGCTGGGTACCTGTTCTTGAAGGAGGGTGGCAGGCAGGAAAAGTAAAAAAAAATATACTTCCACCAACTTGATTCCCCCCCCCCATAATTCCCAGCCTTACACCTGGAGAGTAAGCTGCGGTAACCTATGCTAACCACCTTCTCCTTCTCCTGCCCTTCAGCTGCACAAAAACCAACAAGCACAAAGTCCGGAGATTTATTCGTATATGTTACAAACTGCTACAAGCAAATAATATTCCTAATTACCTCAGCAGGATCAAATCAAAATCGGCTCCAGGCAGTCCTCGCCTTAAAGGCCGCAGTTCAGCCCTAGATTTCTGTTGCTAAGTGAGACAGTTATGAAGTGAGCTTTGGTCCCATTTTATGACCTTTCCTGTCACCATTGTTAAGTGAATCACTGCAGTTGTTAAATTAGTGACTAATTAGTAACCAATTAGTAACCAATTAGTAGTAACTAATTAGTAACTAATTAGTAACTAATTAGTAACTAATTAGTAACTAATTAGTAAATTAGTAAGTTGACTTTGCTTGTCGGAAGGTCGCAAAAGGGGATCACGTGACCCTGGGATGCTGCAACCATCATCAATACGAGTCAGTTGCCAAGCATCCGAATTTTGATCATGTGACCCTGGGGGACACTGCAACGTATGAAAAAACAGTCATAAGTCGCTTTTCATAATGCTGTTGAGACTTTGGTCACTAAACAAAGTGTTGCAAATCGAGGATTACCTGTATAAAAATCTCTGGCGTCCCTTGCTAGGTTTCTCCATCGCTTGTAAAAAAAATCACCTGCATTTTCCTTCCAGGTGAGAATTGCCAATATTCCAGGGTCTGGGGACCTCTGTAGCTTATCTCCAAAGAGGAGCAAAATTAGGGGTGATTTGCTCCAGAGAAGATGGGTGCAGAATTGCCCGGCCTTGCGTCTGAAGACACATTGAGGAATTAGCTAGCAAGAAAATCAAGGAGAGAAGCAACTTAGAACTAAGGACAGAACTTCCTGACAGTTAGAACAATTAACCAGTGGAACAACCTGCCTCCAGAAGCGGTGAATGCTCCAACACTGGAAGTTTTTAAGAAGAGACTGGACAGCCATTTGTCTGGAATGGTATAGGGTTTCCTGCCTGAGCAGGGGGTTGGACTAGATGACCTCCAAGGTCTCTTCCAACTTTATTATTATTATTATTATTATTATTATTATTATTATTATTATTATTATTATTATTATTATTATTATTATTATTATTATTAAATGCAAAGCGCCTCTCAAAATCCTCTGCTCGGTTTGCAGTTGGGGAGTTTTTCTCCAGAGGGGTCTGGGAGAAGGGAAAATCCTTCTGCAGGGATGATAATATAGGAGCAAATAAAGAAATAAAGACCGTCAGAGGAATTGTTCCCCTTCTGCTGGAATTCCTGGGGATTTCCTAGAAGGGAAGATTTAAAAGAGTGTTTGTCAAAGCGGGTCACTTTAAGACGGGCGGGCTTCAGTTCTCCATGCTGGCTGGGGAATTCTGGGAGTTGAAGTCCGCCCATCTTAAAGTGACCCGCTTTGACAAACATGGGTTGAGAATGAAAAGCAGCATTGTCAATAAAGTTGCTAGTAAAGTGCAGGGACATTTCACCACACCCAGGGGAAAAATTCCCCAAATTTTCCAGAAAGAAAGGAAGGAAGGAAGGAAGGAAGGGAGAGAGAGAGAGAGAGAGAGAGAGAGAGAGAGAGAGAGAGAGAGAGAGAGATGGGGGCTTGTGGGTGTGATTATGTGGTGGCTTTTTTAAATGTGAAAAGGTCATCTTTGTGTGAGTACAGAAGGTATATACATGTGAGGAAAGAAAAGAAAAAAGAAAAGAAAAAAGAAAAGAAAAAGGAGGGAGGGAGGGAGGAGAGGGAGGAAAGGAGAGAAGGGAGGAAGGGAGGAAAAGAAAGGGAGGGAGGAGAGGTAGGAAAGGAGAGAAGGGAGGAAGGAAGGAAGAAAGGAAGGAAGGGAGGGAGGGAGAGAAAAGAGGAAGGACAGGGAGGGAGGAAAAAGAAGGAAGGGAGGAGGGAGGAAAGGAGAAAAGGAAGGGAGGAAGGAAGGAAGGAAGGGAGGAAAAGGAAGGAAGGATGGAGGAAAGGAGAAAACGAAGGGAGGAAGGAAGGATGGGAGGAAAAGGAAGTAAGGACAGGGAGAAAAGGAGAAAAGGAAGGAAGGAAGGAAGGAAGGAAGGAAGGAAGGAAGGAAGGAAGGAAGGAAGGAAAAAATAATAGTTTGTTGGTCCTCAGTGTTGTGGTGAAAGCATTCTATTCTTGACAGAAGAATTGTGTTTCCAGAACCTTGGGGGGGGGGACTTGCCTGAAAAGTCAGAGCTGGGCCAGACTCCTGTCTCGGGTCTCTCTCTGGGGGGGGGCTCCCACCATTCAGCCTCTCAGCCCCCTTTTCTCCCCTATGGACCTTCTATACAGCCGTCCTCAACTTACGACCGCAATCGAGACAAGCAATTTCCAGCGCTAAGCAAGGCGTCTGTCAAAGACGATGCGCCTGATTTTAGAACCTTTTCCCTTCCCCCCACGGTTGTTAAGCGGATCGCTGCGGTCATTAAGTGAATCACGGGGTCCTTAAGTGAACCGGGCTTCCCGCCCGTTGACTTGGCTTGTCGGACACCGGCCGGGAAGCTCACCAAGGCCGAAGGACGCGGCAACCGTCGTAAGTACACGCCAGTTTCCAAGCGCCCGAATTTTGATTCCCGCCACGCGGCGACGCTGCGAAGGTCACAAGTGCAAGGAACAGCCCTAAGTCGCCTTTTTCAGGGCCAGTGTCCTTTCGAACGGTCGCTAAACGAACGATCGTAAGTCGAGGCCATGGTTCTCCCAGTTGCAATGTACGGCTGTGAAAGTTGGACTGTAAGAAAGGCCGAGCGCCAAAGAATGGAGGTCTTTGAACTCTGGTGCTGGAGAAGATTCCTGCGAGTCCCCTGGACTGCAAGGCGATCCAACCGGTCAGTCTTAGAGGAGATCCACCCCGACTGCTCTTTAGAAGGCCAGATCCTGAAGTTGAAAGTCAAGGACTTTGGCCACCTAATGAGAAGGAAGGACTCCCTGGAGAAGAGCCTGATGCTGGTAAAGATGGAGGGCAAGAGAAGAAGGGGACGACGGAGAATGAGGTGGCTGGATGGGGTCCCTGAAGCAGGAGGCCTGAGCTTCAATGGACCCCAGAAGATGGTAGAGGACAGGAAGGCCTGGAGGAGATCCACCCCGACTGCTCTTTAGAAGGCCAGATCCTGAAGTGGAAACTCAAGTCCTTTGGCCACCTAATGAGAAGGAAGGACTCCCTGGAGAAGAGCCTGATGCTGGGAAAGATGGAGGGCAAGAGAAGAAGGGGACGACAGAGAAGGAGGTGGCTGGATGGAGTCTCTGAAGCAGGAGGCGTGAGCTTCAAGGGACTCCAGAAGATGGTGGAGGACAGGAAGGCCTGGAGGAGATCCACCCCGACTGCTCTTTAGAAGGCCAGATCCTGAAGTGGAAACTCAAGTCCTTTGGCCACCTGATGAGAAGGAAGGACTCACTGGAGAAGAGCCTGATGCTGGGAAAGATGGAGGGCAAGAGAAGAAGGGGACGACGGAGAAGGAGGTGGCTGGATGGGGTCCCTGAAGCAGGAGGCCTGAGCTTCAATGGACTCCAGAAGATGGTAGAGGACAGGAAGGCCTGGAGGAACGTGGTCCGTGGGGTCGCGATGGGTCGGACACGACTTCGCAACTAACAACACCTTTGCCAATCTCAGCGGCGGCCTCTCCACATCGCTTGGGCCGAAGCTTTGCCACGGATGCGATTCCGAAAGAGTGGAAAGCGTCCGTTCATTTTAAGAAGGAAGGAAAGAAAGAGCCGTCGTCTTTGGCTTTTTGAATGGAAAAAACAGCCCCTTCCCGCAAGCTCTGCCCGCCTCGGAGTCCCCCCCCCAACCGTGCCAGCCTCCTTCCCTCCCGCTGCTCTGCGCTGAACCTCCCGGCTGGCGGCCCAGGGCAATTATCGGCTGACACGCCTGTAAATCAAAGCTTAATTGATAGGTGTTAGCAGCCTGGCGAAGGAGCTAATGGGATGGGGGGGGCTGAGCCCAGGCTGGCTGGCATCGCCCTGCATCTGACTTAGAAAGCAGAGGAGATTCGGAAGGGGGTGGAAAGGAATTGCTTACGGGCCAGGGTGCAGGCCTGTGCATAGGTTGTCTATAGTATGTCGAAATGTGTGTTGTGTGAAGCATTAATACCACTTTACGATGCCTTGGTAAGGCCACACTTGGAATAATGCATCCAGTTTTGGTCACCACGATGTAAAAAAGATGCTGAGACTCTGGAAAGAGGGCAGAGAAGAGCAACAAAGATGATCAGGGGACTGGAGGCCAAAACTTATAAGGAACGCTTGCTGGAATTGGGTATGTCTAGTTTAACAAAGAGAAGGACGAGGGGGGACAGGAAAGCAGTGTTCCAGTATCTCAGGGGCTGCCCCAAAGAAGAGGGAGTCAAGCTATTCTCCAAAGCACCTGAAGGCAGGGCAAGAACTCATCAAGGAGAGAAGCAACCTGGAACTAAGGAGAAACTTCCTGACAGTTGGAACAATTAACCAGTGGAACAACCTGCCTCCAGAAGCGGTGAATGCTCCAACACTGGAAGTTTTTAAGAAGAGACTGGACAGCCATTTGTCTGAAATGGTATAGGGTTACCTGCCTGAGCAGGGGGTTGGATTAGATGACCTCCAAGGTCCCTTCCAACTTTATTACTATTATTATTATAAACCCAGTTGAAGGCCTAGGACTCGGGTGACGGTGCGTGTGCCCACAGAGAGGGCTCTGCGTGCCATAGGTTCGCCACCACTGGTATAGGGTTTCCTGCCTGAGCAGGGGGTTGGACCAGATGACCTCCAAGGTCCCTTCCAACTATTACTATTACTATTACTATTACTATTACTATTACTATTACTATTACTATTATTATTATTATTATTATTATTATTATTATTATTATTATTACTTATTCTGCAAAGCACCTGAAGGCAGGACGAGAAGGATGGAAACTCATCAAGGAGAGAAGCAACTTAGAACTAAGGAGAATCTTCCTGACAGTTGCAACAATTAACCAGTGGAACAGCCTGCCTCCAGAAGCGGTGAACACTCCAAGGTTTTTAAGAAGAGACTGGACAGTGACTAAAAAAAGAAGAAGAAAGCAACGCATCTGGAAAATATCTGACGACCTTAGCTATAAGTAGGCCTCATCTTACAGCAGTTCATTTAGTAACCATTTAGTGGCTTATAACCGTTTTTCACACTTAGGAGCCTTGGAGCGTCTCCCGTGGTCACGTGATCAAAATTCAGACATTTGGCAACCGACTCCTATTTACGACGGTCGCAGCATCCTGGGGGGGGATCACGCGATCCCCTTTTGCGACCTTCGGACGAGCAAAGTCAAGGGGGGGGGGAGGCCTGAGTCACTTAACAACCATGTTACTAACTCCACAACTCCACAATTCAGTTAACAACCGTGGCAGGAAGGATCACAAAATGGGGCAAAATTCAGTGTCTCGCTTAGCAACATAAATTTTGGGCTTAATTGTGGCCGTAAGTCAAGGACTGCCTATATTTGATTGATTGATTGATTGATTGATTTAGAAGGACAATTCGTCTGTAATTATTTGCCTACAAACCGAAGCTGGGGGGGCTTACCCATGATGCTTCACTGTGCAGTGTGGCCTGGGTGTGTGTGTGTGTGTGCACGGGTGTGCATTTTCGCTTGCCTGAATCACAACTTTGTTGTGCTTTGTTCCCTGAATTCCTGGGCTGGTGGGAATATGGATTCTGTGTGTGAAAACAAATTTAATTGGGACCCCCAAAATGAAGAGGGGCCGAGAACGGACCCCTCTCCCAAGCCTAGGGGGGGCGTTTAGTTTTAGTTTATTCTGCAGCCTTTGGAGTAAAATCTCCCCAAATGCCACCAGCCTCTTCCTGCAGAATGACTAATAAAATGGAAATGAAGTGAGCCCCTTCCCACCCCCACTGTTTTTTCCCTCTGTGTGTGTGTGTGTGTGTGTGTGTGTGTGCTTAAAAGTGCTTCCTTAGCAGATCTAATTATCTTAGTGAATTGCCGTCTGCTCTAAAACTGTGTCCTTCTGTCAAGATGGCGCTTGTTCAGCAGGAGAGGCTGGCTTTGGTGGGGAAGGGGGGTGATGGGCTGAGCAGGACCAGATTGGGGGGAGGGGAGGGGGAAGGGGGCAGGATGCGAAGGGTTAAACCTGGTTCCTTGGAGGAGAAGCTAGTTGGTGAAGGCTGGAGTTATTGGTGTAGGTGAAGAAATATGGGCTCCTTGGTGCTCTCTCAGCTGGGCTGTTTCCTTGCAGACGTTTCGTGACCCAACTAGGGAACATCATCAGTGCTAGAAGGGAGGTGGATTTGCAAAGAGGGAGGGGAAGAGGAGGAGGAGGAAGAGGAGGAGGAAGAAGAATGTGGGGTCCTTGGTGCTCTCCGAGCTTGGCTGTTGGCAGGCGTTTCATAACCCAACTAGCGAACATCATCAGTGCTAGTAGGAGTGAGGTTTATTGAATGGAGAACGAGGAGGAGGAAGAGAAGGAGGTGATAGATTTTTTATTTATTTATTTATTTATTTTAATTTATATCCCGCCCTTCTCCCGACGGGACTCAGGGCGGCTCACAACATATTTAAAACAAAGGCATATATACAATCCCCCCCTGTAAAACCGAATTAAACCAAATTTTAAGATAGATAGACAGACAGACAGACAGACAGACAGACAGACAGACAGACAGAGACAAGAGAGATAGATGGACAAGTGAGATAGATGAGAGATAAATTGGATGGATGGATGGATGGACGGACGGACGGACGGACGGACAGACAAGAGAGATAGATGAAATAAATTAGATGGATAGCTAGAAAATAGATAGATGATAGATAGATAGATAGATAGATGGATGGATGGATGGATGGATGGATGGATGGATGGATGGATGGATGGATGGATAGATAGATAGATATAGATGGTAGATAGATAGATAGATAGACAGACACAGACAGACAGACGAGATAGATGAGAGATAAATTGGATGGATGGATGATGGACGGACGGACAGACGGACAGACAAGAGAGATAGATGAAATAAATTAGATGGATAGCTAGAAGATAGATAGATAGATAGATAGATAGATAGATAGATAGATAGATAGATAGAGAAATTAGATGGATAGATGGACGGACAGACCGACAGACCAGACAGACAATCTTCTCTCCAGAAGTTGTGGCTGCTTCATTGCTGGAGGTTTTTCAAGGAAAAACGTGATAACCCTTTCTCCTGATTGCCATAAGCCGTCTCTTGCCTGGAGCAGAGGGTTGGACTAGAAGACCTCTGAGGTCCCTTCCCACCCTGGCATTCTAGGATTCTTCCCTTCTTCCTCCTCCTCCTCCTCCTCCTCCTCCTCCTCCTCCTCTTTTTCTCCTCCTCCTCCTCCCCCCCACCCTTGGAGCGCTGGGAGAAGCTTGGATAATTGCGAGTGAGGCTGTTGTCCTGGCGCCAGCTTTCTTGTTGGCGTCCAGCCCCTTCATCTGCCTTTCCTGCTGTTTGCAACTTTTCCAACCGGGAGCCGCCCAGAGCTGGTGAGAAGACGGGCGGCTATATAAAGGTTCCGAATCAATAAATAAGTAAATAAAAGTCCCATATTGTCCGCCAGCCCCTTTGCAGGAGCTCGGGAAGTGGCCAAAGGATGGCGTGGGGTTGGGGATGAATGGAACAGGATGAAGCCCAGAGCTGGCAGGAAGACAACACCCGTCTTACACCGTCGTTGCCATGGGGATGGTGTGCATGTGGGTGTCCTGTTCAGCTGGAGGGCTCGGATCCGCCGTCTCCATCCCTCCTTCCCTTCCCATCCCTAATCCAAGATTGAGAGGACCCCAGAAGATGCTCTAGACCAGGGATAGGCAGCCTTGGCTCTTTTATGACTCCTGGACTTCAACTCCCAGAATTCCTGAGCCAGAATGGGGGGAACTATGGCCCCTTCATGACTGGTGGACTTCAACTCCCAGAATTCCTGAGCCAGCATGAGGGAACTATGGCCCCTTCATGACTGGTGGACTTCAACTCCCAGAATTCCTCAGCCAGCATGGGGGAACTTTGGCCCCTTCATGACTGGTGGACTTCAACTCCCAGAATTCCTGAGCCAGCATGGGGGAAACTTTGGCCCCCTCATGACTCGTGGACTTCAACTCCCAGAATTCCTGAGCCAGCCTGGCTCAGCTTGGAAACCTCTCCCTTTCCCCTCAGCATGGCTGGCTGAGGAATTCTGGGAGTTGAAGTCCACGAGTCATAAAAGAGCCAAGGTGGCCTACCCCTGCTCTAGACTGACTAGAAGCTGAGAGAGGGAGGGGTGAATCAGCCTCAGGTGGGTCCCATGCAAAAAAAGATGTTGAGACTCTAGAGCAGGGTCTTCAGATCTGGCCCTTTGATGACTTGTGGACTTCAACTCCCAGAATTCCTCAGCCAGCGTGCCTAACTGAGGAATACTGGGAGTTGAAGTCCAGGGGTCTTCAAACCTGGCCCTTTGATGACTTGTGGACTTCGACTCCCAGAATTCCTCAGCCATATATTCCTCAGCCTCTATAGAAGAAAGAGACCGAGGGACTAATTCTGCCTGCACAACACCCAGCCTTAAGGACAAATGCATATAAAGTCAAAATTGAGAAGACAGCAACAGACAGTAAGTGCCGCCTCTGCAAAGAAGCTGAAGCTGCTGCAAGGAGATCGCACAGACTGACTACAAGCAGCGGCACGATAAAGTAGCAACAATGGTGCATTGGAAGATCTGCAAGAAATATCATTTGCCTGCAAGCAAGAACTGGTGGGATCGTAAAATAGAGAAAGTCAAAGAAAATGACAAAGTTAAACTGCTCTGGGACTTCAGAATTCAAACAGACAAGCACCTGCAACATAACACCCCGGACTTAACAATTGTCGATAAGAAAGACAAAAAAGTCTGGATAGTGGACGTGGCAGAGCCTGGAGACAGCAGAATAGACGAGAAAGAACTGGAGAAGATAACAAAATACAGAGACCTACAAATAGAAATAGAAAGACTGTGGCAAAAGCAAGCAAAAGTAGTACCAATAGTAATAGGCGCCTTAGGTGCAATTCCAAAACAACTGGAGCACCACTTGAACACCATTGGCATAATAATAATAATAATAATAATAATAATAATAATAATAATAATAATAATAATAATAATAATAATAATAATAATAACAACAATAACAACAACAACAACAACAACAACAACAAATAATTAATAATGATAATAATGATAATAAGTCAATTGCAAAAGGCGGCCTTACTAGGAACTGCTTCCATCCTGCAACGATATCTGTAATACCATCAAACATCCACATCTGCCTATCCCAGGTCCTGGGTAAGGACTCGATAGGCAGACAAAAAGGCCAAATCCAGTCTGAACATCTGGCTGACTGTGCGATGATCAATAATAATAATGATGATGATGATGATGATGATGATGATGATGATGATGATGATGATGATGATGGAAGGGACTTCAAATATCAGCAGTTAATTGTTTACTTCCAATATCAACAGCTTGGGCAGAACGACAGAATAACAGAGCTGGAAAGGGTCCTGGAGGTCATCTAGTCCAACCCCCTGCTGAAGCAGGAGACCGTAGACTATTTCAGACAAATGGCTGTCCAGTCTCTTATTAACCCCCCCCTCCCAGTGCTCCTCCCTCTCCTACAACGGCAGACCCACATTAAAGCAGCATTTTCCCCATGCCGCAAATTCCTCGCACACGTGTGTTCTCTTTGGGGACAGCAACATGTTAGATTCCTCTTGGGACATCCAGATGCGTTGCTATTTCACCCCAGGCTGTGACTTTCCCCCTGGAAGTGGGAGATCTCCACCTGTCTGGCAGAAAATCCAACAGGGAAAGACGCCTCTGGGTTGGCCGACTATGGAGGGGGGACACCGGACACCCTCCCCTCGGATATTTTTACATCTCCCCCTCCTCATCGCCTCGGCGCAGCAGCTGTGGGACTGAAAAGGGCAGAGATGACCCTCCACTCTCTAAGGGGCTGCCCCAAAGAAGTGGGGAGGGGGGTGTCCACCTGTTCTCCAAAGCACCTGAGGGCAGGACAAGAAGCAACAGGTGGAAACTAACCCGGGAGAGAAGCACGTTGGAATTAAGGGGAAACTTCCTGACAGTTAACCAGGGGAACCACCTGCCTCCAGAAGTTGTGGATGCTCCATCACTGGAGGTTTTAAAGAAGAGACTGGACAGCCATTTGTCTGGAATAGTAGAGGGTCTCCTGCTTGAGCAGGGGGCTGGACTAGAAGACCTCCAAGGTCCCTCTGCTCTGGGAATTTTGCAGCCGGAAGCCTTTTAGACAGACTTTCCTCCAGAACATTCATTCATTCATTCATTCATTCAAATTTATATGCCATTTATATCCTGCAAAACCTAGCTTGCTTCCTTCCTTCCTTCCTTCCTTCCTTCCTTCCTTCCTTCCTTCCTTCCTTCCTTCCTTCCTTCTTTCTTTCTTTCTTTCTTTCTTTCTTTTTTTCTACCACTTATATGCCAGTTATATCCTCCAAAACCTACCTACCTACCTACCTACCTTTCTTCCTTCCTTCCTTCTTTCTTTCTTTCTTTCTTTCTTTCTTTCTTTCTTTCTTTCTTTCTTTCTTTCTTTCTTTCTTTCTTTCT
>NW_015386826.1:239610-264610 GCF_001527695.2 Protobothrops mucrosquamatus
TTGCTTCCTTCTTTCTTTCTTTCTTTCTTTCTTTCTTTCTTTCTTTCTTTCTTTCTTTCTTTCTTTCTTTCTTTCTTTCTTTCTTTCTTTCTTTTCTCTCTCTCTCTTTTTCTACCATTTATATGCCAGTTATATCCTCCAAAACCTCCTTCCTTCCTTCCTTCCTTCCTTCCTTCCTTCCTTCCTTCCTTCCTTCCTTCCTTCCTTCCTTCCTTCCTTCCTTCCTTCTTTTTTCAATCTTCCTTCCTTCCTTTCTCCCTCCCTCTCTCCATTCCTTCCTTCCCACTTCTTCCCCTTCTTTCTTTCCTTCCTTCCTCCCTCCCTTTGGGGTTATATCCCCCAAAACCTCTCCCTCCCTCTCAACTTGCTTTTCAAACCCGCAAAGCGTTCAACCATAAACCCCAGAGTTTTTGCACTCTTGCATCCGATGCGTGCAAACACAGAGGCACACGCACACACAGAGACACACACACAGAGAGAGACACACACACATCCACCCACCCAATAATTATCCTCCCATGAAAGAAAGAAAGAAAAAAGATCCCTCTGGGAGACTATTAGTGCAGCCAGGCGATGCGCTGATTAGCACCTGACTCAGTTTCCTGGCAGACTTGGCAGGGCGGAACCAGCCTGGCTGCAGATGGGGAGAAATGGGCAAAGAAGCTGGAAGGGACCTCGGGGGTCTTCTAGTCCAGCCCCCCGCTCAGTCAAGCAACCCTACACCATTTCAGACAGATGGCCATCCAAATCTCTTCTTAAAAACCTCCAGCGATGGAGCACCCACAACTTCTGGTGGCAAGCAGTTCCACTGGTTAATTGTTCTCCCTGTCAGGAAATTTCTCCTCCGTTCCGGGTTGCTTCTCTCCAACCTGACAAAGCAGCAGGCCTGGCTTCCTTGCATCCTGTACAGGCAATCCTCGACTTACGACCGTCGCTAAGCGAGACAGTTGTGTTTTGCCCCATTTTACGACCTTTTCCGCGGTTGCTAAGCGAATCACTGCAGTTGTTCAACTAGTCAAATTGTTATTAAGTGAATCCGGCTTCCCTCATTGACTTTGCGGGGATCCCCCCTCCCGGGACTCTGCGACCGTCGTAAATACGAGTCAGTTGTCAAGCGTCTGAACTTTTATCACGTGATCCAAAGGAGGCTACAAAGGTTATGAGTGTGAAAAAATGGTCGTGTTGCTTTTTTCACTGACATCGTAACTTCGAATGGTCATTAAATGAATTCTAGTCCATCTCCCCCGATCAAACAGGGGACCTTAAACCATTCTAGACAGGTGGCTGTCCAATCTTTTCTTAAGACCCTCCAGTGATGGAGCACCCACAACGTCTGGTGGCAAGGAGTTCCACTGGTTAATTGTTCTAACTATTAGGAAGTTTCTCCTTAGTTCCAGGTTGTATCTCTCCTTGATTAGTTTCCATCCATTGTTTCTTGTCCTGCCTTCAGGTGCCTTGGAAAATAGAGTAGAGTAGAGTAGAGTAGAGTAGAGTAGAGTAGAGTAGAGTAGAGTAGAGTAGAATAGAATAGAAATATAGAATATAATATAATAGAATACAATAGAATAGAAATATAGAATAGAATAGAATAGAAATATAGAATAGAAATATAGAATAGAATAGAATAGAAATATAGAATAGAAATATAGAATAGAATAGAATAGAATAGAAATATAGAATAGAATAGAATAGAAATATAGAATAGAATAGAATAGAAATATAGAATAGAAATATAGAATAGAATAGAATAGAATAGAATAGAATAGAATAGAATAGAATAGAATAGAATCTGGAAGGGACCTTGGAGGTCTTCTAGTCCAGCCCTCTGCTCAAACAGGAGGACCTATACCATTTCAGACAAGTGGCTGTCCAGTCTCTTCTTAAAGATCTTCAGTGATGGAGCGCCCACGATTTCTGGTGGCAAGCTGTTCCACTGGTTGATTGTCCTCACTGTCAGGAAGTTTCTCCTTAATTCCAGGTTGCTTCTCTCTTTGGTCAGTTTCCAACCACTGTTTCTCGTCCTCCCTTCTGGTGCTTTGGAGAATAACGTGACCCCCTCTTCTTTGGGGCAGCCCCTCAAATACTGAAACGCTGCTATCCTGTCTCCCCTCTTTCTTCTTTTCTCCAGACTAGCCAGACCCAAGTCCTGCAACTGTTCTTCGTACGTTTTAGTCTCCAGGCTAAATAGTTTCCCCCCCTCTTCTTGGTGTCAGCCCCTCAAATATTGGAAGACTCATGTCCCCCCTACTCCTTCTCTTCCTTGGACTAGACACCCTTAACCCATCAATCACCCAACGTGGCGTTGGACTTGGAGAACGTTGGCTGAAAAGTTCTCCGCAGGCAAGATCAGATCCAGACAAGCGAGCCAGGTCACATTTTCCTGCTATTCTCCGAGCGGTGGGTGGAGAATGACCCTTTGCCTGGGGAAACAGCGTTG
Organism: Protobothrops mucrosquamatus; assembly: GCF_001527695.2. NCBI lineage: Eukaryota > Metazoa > Chordata > Lepidosauria > Squamata > Viperidae > Protobothrops > Protobothrops mucrosquamatus. The sequence continues at coordinate 242,048 of NW_015386826.1, forward strand.
CTGACGCTCATTTCGAATCCGGTCCCCGGCCTCCCTTGGCAAAGGAGACTGCAGCAAAAAAACCCCACAACAACCCCACTTTTTTTCCTTCTTCTGGGTACATTTCCTTGTCACCCATCTGCCTGCCGGAGGAAGTGTCGGAAAGCCATCCAGCCCTTCTTGATGGGCTCTGCATCCTGACCTCTGGACCTTCTCCGGCCGCTGCTTCCTGACCCATCGGGAGTCGCCGGGCTGCCGTTTCCCCCCTCCGCCGTGGACTCTGCGATCTTTTGCCCCAAGCGGGTGCAGGAAAGCAGGAAGAAAACTGAGCTGGTTTTGGTGGTGTTGTGGTTTTTTTTTTTTTTACTTTCCCAAAAAGTACTTTTTAAAATATACTTTCCCCCCAAAGTTAAAAGTACGGAAGGAAAAAGAGAGAAAATAAATTACAGTTAGTCTTCAGGTTGTTGTTGTTGTTAGGTGTAAAGTCGTGTCCCACCCATCGTGACCCCATGGATGACGTTCCTCCAGGCCTTCCTGTCCTCCACCATCTTCTGGAGTCCATTTAAGCTCAGGCCTCCTGCTTCAGGGACTCCATCCTGCCCCCTCCTTCTCTGTCGTCCCCTTCTTCTCTTGCCCTCCATCTTTCCCAGCATCAGGCTCTTCTCCAGGGAGTCCTTCTTCTCCTTAGGTGGCCAAAGTCCTTGAGTTTCATCTTCAGGATCTGGCCTTCTAAAGAGCAGTCAGGGTTGATCTCCTCCAGGACTGACCGGTTTGATCGCCTTGCAGTCCAGGGGACTCGCAGGAGTCTTCTCCAGCACCATAATTCAAAGGGCTCAATTCTTTGGCGCTCGGCCTTTCTTATGGTCCAACTTCCACAGCCATACGTTGCAACTGGGAAAACCATGGCCTTGACTCTACGCACTTTTGTTGGCAGGGTGATGTCTCTGCTTTTGAGTATGCTGTCTAGATTTGCCATAGCTTTCCTCCCCAGGAGCAAGCGACTTTTAATGTCTTGGCTGCAGTCCCCATCTGCGGCGATCTTGGAGCCCAGGAAGATAATGGACAGCTTACAACAGTCCATTTAGTGACCGTATCAACGTTTCAACAACACTGAAAAAGCGGACTTGCGACGGTTTATTTCCATTTTTTTTTTTAGTTCCCTTGTCTCTCCTTGGCGCGCGAAAGCAGAACATCCCAAATAGGACGGTGATACCAAGATTTAGTAAAAAGTGTTTTTTCCAACTTGCCCGCTTGGAAAGAGGAGGTGGACTTCAACTCCCAGAATTCCCCAGCTGCATTGGAGGTGTCTCAAGCCTGACGTTGATACAAGCTTTAGGGTTTGTCAAACCTGCCTCCAGAAGCTGTGAATGCTCCAACACTGGAAGTTTTTTAAGAAGAGACTGGACAGCCATTTGATCTGAAATGGTATAGGGTTTCCTGCCTGAGCAGGGGGTTGGACTAGATGACCTCCAAGGTCCCTTCCAACTTCTTCTTCTTCTTCTTCTTCTTCTTCTTCTTCTTCTTCTTCTTCTTCTTCTTCTTCTTCTTCTTCTTCTTCTTCTTATTATTATTATTATTATTATTATTATTATTATTATTATTATTATTATTATTATTATTATTATTATTATTATTACTACTACTACTACTACTACTACTACTACTACTACTACTATTACTATTACTATTACTACTACTACTACTATTATTATTATTATTATTATTATTATTATTATTATTATTATTATTATTATTATTATTATTATTATTATTATTTGGACAATTCTGAGAGAGGTGGACTTTCCAGAATCACCCAGCTGCTCTAAGGCAGAATATGCCAAACGTGACTTTAATGCAAGGCTTGAATAAATAGATTGAATAGAATAGAAGCTGGAAGGGACCTTGGAGGTCTTCTAGTCCAGCCCCCCGCTCAAGCAGGAGACCCTGGACTATTCCAGACAAGTGGCTGTCCAGTCTCTTCTTAAAAACCTCAAGTGATGGAGAAGGGAGGGAGGGAGGGAGGGAGGGAGGGAAGGAAGGAAGGAAGGAAGGAAGGAAGGATAACAGAATAATAGAGCTGGAAGGGACCTTGGAGGTCTTCTAGTCCAACCCCCTGCTCAAGCAGAAGACCCCATACACCTGTCTGTCTTCTTTTACATTGGTGAAAATAAATGCCCCACTTCGAACAGTCACTAAATGAACTGTTGTAAATTGAGGACTATCTATAGTCAGGCTGATGAAGGCCGACTATAGATAGTCCTATGCTGGAGGCTAGCTTACATTATCCCGTAATAATAATAATAATAATAATAATGATGATGATGATGATGATGATGATGATGATGATGATGATGATGATGATGATGACGACGACGATGATGTTCGAAGGGACCTTAGAGGTCATCTAGTCCAACCCCCTGCTAAAGCAGGAAACCCTGTACCATTTCAGACAAATGGCTGTCCAGTCTCTTCTTAAAAACCTCCACTGTTGGAGCATCCACCGCTTCTGGAGGCAAGGAGTTCCACCGATTAATTGTTCTCACTTTCAGGAAATTCCTCCTTAATTCCAGGTTGCTTCTCCCCTTGACTGGTTTCCATCCGTCGCTTCTCATCCTGCCTTCTTCAGGAGCTTTGGAGAATAGCCTTAATGGAGATGCAATTAAGCCAACGTGCAACGGTCCTTAAACCTGCTAATTGAGATCTTTTCCCAAAGGCTTCGTAAAAAAAAAAAGTGGGACACGGGGGCCGCGGTTTCTCTAATCAGGGCGATGGGAAACCTCTTCCCGCAGCGCTGAAATTTGCTTCCTATGGCTGAAATTCCCGGGGCTTGCGCAAAGCTGGTTTTGCACCGTGATTGGAAGAAACCAGAGAGACGAGGATTTCTCTTTTGATGCAATTATTGGCATCTTCTGCAAATGAAAAGTCCATTAAGGAGAACATCTTCAGGATGAGTAGCTTCCGTCTTGATTTCCGCGGAGGGGCTACTTGGGAGCAAGTCCCACATTTAGGCCAACTCGGAGGGTTATTTAAGTTACCAGCATGGAAATACTTTTTGGGGTTGACTTTAGAGGGCCGTGAACTCGGCAAGCAGGCTCCTGAGAAAAACCAGAACATTCTGAGATGGTCCACCTGCCTATTTTAGCCCCCTCTTTTTACCCTCCACGAATGGAGATGGAGTTCCTGGTTGGTCCTGCTGGTGCCCTTGGACCAGTTGATTGATTATTATTAAGTAGAAAGAGTGCAGAGAAGAGCAACGAAGATGATCAGGGGACTGGAGGCTAAAACATATGAAGGAAAGGTTGCTGGAATTGGGGATGTCTAGTTTAATGAAGAGAAGGACGAGGGGGGACAGGATAGCAGCCTTCCAGTATCTCAGGGGCTGCCCCAAAGAAGAGGGAGTCAAGCTATTCTCCAAAGCCCCTGAAGGCAGGACAAGAAGCAATGGATGGAAACTAACCAAGGAGAGAAGCAACCTGGAACTAAGGAGAAACTTCCTGACAGTGAGGACAATTAACCAGTGGAACCACCTGCCTCCAGAAGCAGTCAATGCTCCAACACTGGAGGTTTTTAAGAAGAGACTGGACAGCCATTTGTCTGAAATGGTATAGGGTTTCCTGCCTGAGCAGGGGGCTGGACTAGATGACCTCCAAGGTCCCTTCCAACTTTATTATTATTATTATTATTATTGTTGTTGTTATTGTTATTGTTATTATTGTTGTTGTTATTATTATTATTATTATTATTATGAAGTCACTGTTGACTCTTAGAGACTTCCGACGTCACACCTCTGGCCACTGTCACTGGGTCCATTCACTTCTGCTGGTCGTCCTCCTCCTCTTCTCCTTCCTTCCAACTTTCCTTAGCCTTATGGATTCCTCAAGACAGCTAGCTGGGTTTTCACACGGATTGATTATCAATTCTTATTGACCACGTGGTCTTTCTCCAGGAGGATCTGTCTTCAACCCGGTCCTTCAGGTCTTCTAACAATTCCTCCTTCATCCTTGTAACTCCAGGAGGAGGAGGAGGAGGAAGAGAAGGAGGAGGAGTGGGGGGCAGCTGTGAGGTCCTGGGTGCTCTCTGAGTTTGGTAGCTTTCTTGCAGATGTTTCATGACCCAGCTAGGGAACATCATCAGTGCTAGAAGGGAGAAGTTTTTGCAAAGAGGAAGAGGAGGACTGTGGGGTCCTCAATGCTCTCTGAGCTTGGCTGTTTTCTTGCAGACATTTCATGACCCAGCAAGGTAACATCAGCAGTGCTAGGAGGTAGTGGGGTTTGTGGAGGAGGAGGAGGAGGAAGACTGTGGAGTCCTTGTGCTCTATGATTTTGGTTGCTTTCTTGCGGACGTTTCATGGCCCAACTAGGTAATGTCATCAGTGCTAGAAGGGAAGAGGAGGAGGAGGAGGAGGAGAGGAGGAGGAGGAGGAGGAGGAGGAGGAAGAAGAAGAAGGAGGAGGAGGAGGAGGAGGAGGAGGAGGAGGAGGAGAAGAAGAAGAAGAAGAAGAAGAAGGAGAAGAAGAAGAAGAAGAAGAAGAAGAAGAAGAAGAAGAAGAAGAAGAAGAAGAAGAAGAAGAAGAAGAAGAAGAAGAAGAAGAAGAAGAAGAAGAAGAAGAAGAAGAGGAGGAGGAGCAGGAAGACTGTGGGGTCCTTGACGCTCTTTGAGCTGGGTGGTTTTCTTGCAGACGTTTCATGACCCCCAACTGGGGAACATCATCAGTGCTAGAAGGGAGGAGGAGAAGGAAGGAAGGAAGGAAGGAAGGAAGGAAGGAAGGAAGGAAGGAAGGACTGTGGGGGTCCTGGTGCTCTCTGAGCTGGGTGCTTTTCTTGCAGACGTTTCATGACCCAACTAGGGAACCTCATCAGTGGCAGAAGGGAGGGGTGTTTGCAGGCAGGAGAAGGAGGAGTGAGGAGCCCTTGATGCTCTCTGAGCTTGGTGGTTTTCTTGCAAATTAACTATATAAGCCCTGGAGGTACGAGGCTTGTCTTGAGCTAATTAGACTTGCTGGAAAGAAGATTGTGGCTTTTTTTTTTTTTTTTTTAAACTGGCTTGTTGCCCTCTTGACTCTGAGCCCTGGATGGAAGCGCCTGGCCTTTAAATAGCTGGATGGATGAGCGAGCGAGGGAGCCAGACCTGGTCTTGGCTGAGATGCTGGGAAAGTGCCTGTCTCTCTGCTGTTACTCATCCATCTTCCACGGATTTCCACATAAAATGAGGCATTCAGCGGGTCTCCAGGCATTCCGGAATAACGAGCAGGGGAAGCCGGATTTCCACGGAGAGAAGAAGCACGGCACTGCTTAAAGGCCACGGGCCCCAGAAAGCAGAGGGGTGACGTGCGAGAAGGAGATGGGGAAGCTAAAGAAAGAATACTGGATTTATTTTTAACAACGGGGAGATGGCAAAAACGGAGGGTTGGAAACACTCTTAAGATAAATCTGTAGAATAACAGAATTACAGAGTCGGAAGGGACCTTGGGGGTCTTCTAGTCCAACTTCTCTTCTCCTCTTTCCATCTTATGGATGGTTGATTATGGGCCATCAAGGTGTTGTTGACTTCTAGTAACCACATAGATTTTCTCCATCTCCAGCCTGCTCTTTCAGGTTCTCCAACATCACACCTAGAAAGAGGGCAGAGAAGAGCAAGAAGGATGATTAGGGGACTGGAGGCTACAACGTATAAGGAACGGTTGCTGGAATTGGGGATGTCTAGTTTAATGAAGAGAAAGATGAGGGGGGACATGATAGCAGTGTTCCAGTATCTCAGGGGCCGCCCCAAAGAAGAGGGAGTCAAGCTCTTCTCCAAAGCCCCTGAAGGCAGGACGAGAAGCAATGGATGGAAACTGATCAAGGAGAGAAGTAACCTAGAACTAAGGAGAAACTTCCTGACAGTGAGAACAATTAACCAGTGGAACAACCTGCCTCCAGAAGCTGTGGATACTACAACACTGGAAGTTTTTAAGAAGAGACTGGACAGCCATTAGTCCGAAATGGTATAGGGTTTCCTGCCTGAGCAGGGGGTTGGACTAGATGACCTCCAAGGTCCCTTCCAACTTTATTATTATTATTATTAACCCCCTGCTCAAGCAGAAGACCCCATACATCTGTCTGTCTTCTTTTACATGCAGTGGGGTCTTACAGTCGATCAATGCCCCAGCAGAAATGCCCACTTACCATCACAGGGCAGGGGGGTCTCCCCCTCCCATTGCTTTACCACGGAATAGAGCTGCCTCCCAGAATTCTGGGTGCTCCATTGCTGGGGGTTTTCAAGAACGGATTGGATGATCATTTCTCTGGGATGGAGTAAGGTCCCCTGCTTTGAGCAGGGGTTGGACTAGAAGACCTCCCAGGTCCCTTCCAGCCTTGGGATTTTAGGATTCTATGGATTCCATGATTCTGTGAGATAGATAAGGTACATATGATAGACAAACAGGCAAATGGATGGATGGATGGATGGATGGATGGATGGATGGATGGATGGATGGATGGATAGATAGATAGATAGATAGATAGATAGATAGATAGATAGATAGATAGATAGATAGATAGATAGATAGATAAATGACGAATGGATGATAGATGGCACAGTTTCCCTCCCAGAACTTTAGATGCTCCATTGCTGGAAGTCTTCAAGAAACAATTGGACAACCACTTATCCAGGTTGACAAGAATTCCTGGTTTGGTTGTGCGGGTTAGACTAGAAGACCTCCAAGGTCCCTCCTGGCCCTATGTATTTTTTCGCTTCTCTGCCTGGAGGAGGAAAGAGACACTAGCAAAATGGCTCTGGGTCCAAACAGCAAAGCAAACTGAACTGTACAAACACAAAGAAGGAGAGAAAGAGACGGTGTTCTGAGTCAAAACAGTAGGAAAAAAATTCTGCCAGGCGAACAAAAGACCGAATGAGAAGCTGCCTCTTTGTGTGTTGTTGTTGAACAACCACAGAGCGCACGTCCAGCTCCCAATAACCTACTTTTAATCAGGGCAGAGTGATTCCTGCCAGCTTTTTCCCCCCTCCAAAATACATTTGCCGCTTTTAATTTATTTTTCTGGATCCGTCCGTCTTGTCCTCTGGTTCTTCGGCCGTGGCTGTTCTCAAGGGCCAGAGCCTCACACAGTTTGTGTCCTAAACATGTTGCGTTTCCCACCACACTTTCTCTTTGGGTGGCAACCTGAATCTTAATAATAATAATGATGATGATGATGATGATGATGATGATGATGATGATGATGATGATGATGTTGGAAGGGACTTTGGAGGTCATCAGGTCCAACCCCCTGCTCAGGCAGGTAACCCTATAGTACCATTTCAGACAAATGGCTGTCCGGTCTCTTCTTAAAATCTTCCAGTGTTGGAGCATTCACCGCTTCTGGAGGCAGGTTGTTCCACTGGTTAATTGTTCTAACTGTCAGGAAGTTTCTCCTTAGTTCTAGGTTGCTTCTCTCCTTGATGAGTTTCCATCCATCGCTTCTTCTCCTGCCTTCAGGCGCTTTGGAGAATAGCTTGACTGCCTCTTCTTTGGGGCAGCCCCTGAGATACTGGAAGACTGCTATCCTGTCCCGCCTCGTCCTTCTCTTCCTTAAACTAGACATACCCAATTCCAGCAACTGTTCCTTATATGCTTTAGCCTCCAGTCCCCTAATCATCTTTGTTGCTCTTCTCTGTTCAGCTCTTGCTGAATCTGGCTTCTGTTTGTGGAACAGGGCTAGGACTATTATATTATATACAGCCAGTCTATTATAATGATTATTTTATTTCTTTATATTTAACCTTTCCAGACCTCCCATCTTCCTCGAGGTTCATTACACAGTCGCCCAAATGTTCAGGCTAGATTTGGCATTTTTGTCCACCTTTCTAAGGACCTGGGAAATGCAGATGTGGATGTTGTGTGGTGTTGAAGGCACCTTTGCAGGATGAACGCTATTTCAAGTAAAGCAGCCTTTTGCCATTGTTTTTAACAGAATAACGGAGTTGGAAGGGACTCTAGAGGTCTTCTAGTCCAACCCCCGGCTCAAGCAGGAGACCTATAGGTCCAAGGTCCCTTCCAGCTTCTATTCTATTCTATTCTATTCTATTCTATTCTATTCTATTCTATTCTATTCTATTCTATTCTATTCTATTCATTTCTATATTCTATATGCTACTATTCTATTCTATTCTATTCTTCATTTCTATATTCTATATTCTATTCTATTCTTCATTTCTATATTCTATATTCTACTATTCTATTCTATTCTATTCTATATTGCTATTCTATTCTATATTGCTATTCTATTCTATATTGCTATTCTATATTCTATTCTATTCTATTCTATTCTTCATTTCTATATTCTATATTCTATTCTATTCTTCATTTCTATATTCTATATTCTACTATTCTATTCTATTCTATTCTATATTGCTATTCTATTCTATATTGCTATTCTATATTCTACTCTATTCTATTTTTCATTTCTATATTCTATATTCTATTATTCTACTCTATTCTATTCTTCATTTCTATATTCTATATTCTACTATTCTATTCTATTCTATATTGCTATTCTATTCTATTCTATTCTATTCTATTCTATTCTATTCTATTCTATTCTATTCTATTCTATTCTATTCTTGTTATTAAGGTTGGTTGCACCATCAGCCAGATCTTCTGACTGGATGTGGCCCTTTTGTCTACCTGTCCAGTCCTTCCCAAGGACCTGGGAGAAGCAGATACTGGGGTCTGACAGTGTTAAAGGGGTCATCGCAGGATGTCAGCTGTTCCGAGTCAAGTTGCCTTTTGCAATTGACTGATGCTGAATTTGTCAATGCTGATGTTTGTCACACAGTCAGCCAGATGTTCAGACTGGATTTGGCATTTTTAACCACTCACCAAGTCCTTCCCAAGGACCTGGAGCAGGCAGATGTGGATGTTTAGTATTATCGCAGTATGGAAGTGTGCTGAGTCAAGCTGCCTTTTGCAATTGATGGATGGATGATTGATTTGTCCATGCCGATTGTGTTCAAGATTGTGTTCAAGACTATTGGCGCTATCTTTGCTTTTTTAAAAATTAATTATTTCTAATGAAATCTCTACTGTACTCATCTCACCTACGGGAGTCTGGGGGATTGACAAAAATACAGCAAGCGCATGTAAATACATGAATAAAAACCTAGCTTTAAAACTGGATTTAAAGCACGGGGTTGGACTAGAAGACCTCCAAAGTCCCTTTTTGTTAAAAACCAAGTTAAAAACCTACAAGTAAAAATATGTCGGATCAAAATTCAAAGGCCAGGAGGTGAACAGGGCAGCGGCCCGTACAAATTCCTCATTTGAGCAGAGATGGCGGTCCCAAATTGATGTTAGAAAATTTTAATTAAAGCTTCCAATGAGGGATTAAAAGCGGAATGACAATCTTAATAAAAAAAAAATGGCAATAAAATCGAGCAGATGGCACCCACCCGATTCAGGAGCCATCTCTTATTACAGACTACAGTTTTATCTGGATAAATATTTTCTGGCCTATCCGAGGAAGGATAATTGGGGTGGGGGGGCTAGGTGGGCAGGGAGTTAGCTACCTTCATCTCTTGAATACAGGTCGTCCTCACCTCACGACCACAATTGGGTCCCAAATCTCCGTTGCTAAGCAAGGCCATCGTTAAATGGGTTTTGCCCCAGTTTACGACCTTTCTGCCACGGTTGTTAAATGGATTGTTGCCTTGTTAAGTGAGTAAGATGGTTGTTAAATGAATCCGGCTTCCCCATTGGCTTTGTTTGTCGGAAGGGGATCACGTGAGCCCCGGGAACACCGCAACCGTCGTAAGTACATGCCAGTTGCCAAGCCTCCAGATTTTGATCCCATGACCGCAGGAATGCTGCAACGATCGTGTGAAACACAGTCCTAAGTCACTTTTTCCCAGTGTCTTTGTAACAACCGTGTGACTCCCTTTAACAACGGCCCTGATTCGCTTAACCAGCGAGGGCAGAAAAGTCATAAAACGGGGCAAAACTCAGTAGATGTTGTGGTTTACAATTGTGGTTGTAAATTGAGGACTAAAAGAACCGTTCCGTTTCTTGGAGCTGTTTGCTATCCAGTCCCTATTTTTGATTCCTTTTCAATTAAGGACACTCATTTTGTCTGCCCACAATTTTTAAAATTTTCCTCTCTAATTTCTTTATCTTTCCCTTTTTGTGGCTGTTTCCTCCACCATCTGCCCCCCTCCCCCCAAATTATAATTTGTTGTACATTCAGGATCTCTTTTCCCCCTTGTCTCCTTCACCGGTTCGTTCCGTTTTAGCAATTCAATCAGGTTTTCAAGGCGCATTCATGTCTTCGCCATCTGTAGATACATGAATAGACGTGCTTAAATTGGGCCTTTGAAAGGAGGAATCTGTCTTCCGTGCCGATCTCCGGCGAATAATCCCGTTTTCATTCATTTCATTCATTCTATGTTGGGGGGAGCTCTGAATGGCCCAATCACGTTTTTTTTCTATGGGCTCCCGTCTCATTCACACCCATTCATTCCACGTCACCAAACGGGAGATGTTTTTCGCCCCTGTCGCCTCCGTCTACAACAGGGGTCTTCCAACTTGGCCCTTTGATGACTTGTGGACTTCAACTCCCAGAATCCCTCAGCCAGCCTCCATTTTGTTTGTTAGATTAAAGACAGGGGTCTTCCAACTTGGCCCTTTGATGACTTGTGGACTCCAACTCCCAGAATCCCTCAGCCAGCCTCCATTTTGTTTGTTAGATTAAAGACAGGGGTCTTCCAACTTGGCCCTTTGATGACTTGTGGACTTCAACTCCCAGAATTCCTCAGCCACTGTGGCCATGGAGGAGAATTCTGGGAGTTGAAGTCCATATGCCTGGAAATTGCTAAGTTAAACAGGGCCTACACCAATCCCAAGCATAAGGTTCGGCCTAAGACCTCCTTCAGAGGTGTGGTGGTGATAACTCCCATAATTCCCAGCCAGAACTGCCCGTGATGTTCAAGAGTTGTGGGTTTGGATGTATTTGGAGGCCCCCATCAGGAGGAAACAAGATTAGACTGGGATTTCATACATTTAGAGTCTTCTTGGATGCCTTAACACAGGGGTCTTCAAACTGGGCCCTTTGATGACTTGTGGACTTCAGCTCCCAGAATTCCTCAGCCAGCGTGAGGGAACTATGAGCCTTTGATGACTTGTGGACTTCAACTCCCAGAATTCCTCAGCCAGCCTCCATTTTGTTTGTTAGATTTAAGACAGGGGTCTTCCGACTTGGACCTTTGATGACTTGTGGACTTCAACTCCCAGAATTCCTCAGCCACTGTGGCCATTGAGGAGAATTCTGGGAGTTGAAGTCCACATGCCTGGGAATTGCTACGGTAAACAGGGCCTACACCAATCCCAAGCATAAGGTTCGGCCTAAGATCTCCTTCAGAGGTGTGGTGGTGATAACTCCCATAATTCCCAGCCAGAACTGCCCATGATGTTCAGGAGTTGTGGGTTTGGATGTATTTGGAGGCCCCCATCAGGAGAAAGCAAGATTAGACTGGGATTTAATTCATTTAGTCTTCTTGGATGCCTTAACACAGGGGTCTTCAAACTGGGCCCTTTGATACTTGTGGACTTCAACTCCCAGAATTCCTCAGCCAGCATGAGGGAACTATGATCCTTTTATGACTTGTGGACTTCAACTCCCAGAATTCCTCAGCCAGGCAGAGGAATTCTGGGAGTTGAAGTCCACAAGTCATCAAAGGGCCAAGTTTGAAGACCCCGCTCTACAACATTCCACCATTTCTCCCCCAGCGCTCCGATTTGTGTCTCCCGTTATCGGCAACCACACAAGCGTGATACGAGCAGTGATCACCCGTCCGTGAAGTCTTCCTTTTGTGCCCGTCGTCACAGCCCCAGAGGATGCCGGTTCTCGCTTTCTGACAGGATTCCCTTTTTTATTCATAATTAAAGCAACCTAGAAATAAGGAGAAATTTCCTGACAGTGAGAACAATTAACCAGTGGAACTCCTTGCCTCCAGAAGTTGTGAATGCTCCAACACTGGAAGTTTTTAAGAAGAGACTGGACAGCCATTTGTCTGAAATGGTATAGGTTCTCCTGCTTGAGTGGGGGGCTGGACTAGAAGACCTCCAAGGTCCCTTCCAGCTCTATTCCATTCTATTTTTTCCCAGACTGACGAACGTTGCGAGTATTTTTGTGAAATGTCATTCTGCTATTTTGAGCCCATTTCTCTCCTGTGTTGGGAGTGTTTTGAAATCTTTATTTCTGTCTTTAGGGTACTCCCCCCCCATCCTTCCCCATCAGCATTCCTCCCACCCTTTGGAGGCATGGAGCTACTCCCCGACGTACGCCCACTATTGGAATCGGAATTTTAAACACAACTTCTGGAGGCAGGTTATTCCACTGGTTAATTGTTCTTACTGTCAGGAAGTTTCTCCTTTCATTCCAGGTTGCTTCTCTCCTTGATGAGTTTCCATCCGTTGCTTCTTGTCCTGCCTTCAGGTGCTTTGAAGAATAGCTTGACTCCCTCTTCTTTGGGGCAGCCCCTGAGATACTGGAAGACTGCTATCATGTATCCCCCTCGTCCTTCTCTTCATTAAACTAGACATCCCCAATTCCAGCAGCCATTCCTTATAATATTTTAGCCTCCAGTCCCCTGATCCTCTTTGTTGCTCTTCTCTGCCCTCTTTCTAGAGTCTCAGCACCTTTTTTACATCGTGGTGACCAAAACTGGATGCAGGATTCCATCCTTAGATCTGGAAAACCTTCATCCCTGGATAAAATAATCGCCGTTGGCTTCTCCAGGGCTTCGGTGGCTTTTTACGCCATTGCCACAAACTGGCTCTGGCTGCAAAAGTACCCCAGGTTGTTTCCAGGAAGGACGACGACTCTGCTACCCGCAGCGCCTCGTTCTTCGCCTCCGTTTTTTGGAGGAGAAGCAGTCGAAGTTTGATCTGTTTTCTTGGTTCCCTTCCAGGTTAGCTGAGTACAGATTGGACGGTTTATTTATATCCCGCCTTCCTTGTTTTTATAAATACTGTAACTCAGGGCAACAAACAGGCAAAAAGATTCTTTTCTTGTGTTATTTTCCTCACCAAGACAAACCTGCCAGTTGGGCTGGGCTGAGAGGGAGGGAGGGAATGTCCCAAAGTCACCCAGCTGGCTTTTATGGCTAAGGTAGGACTAGAACTCACAGCCTCCTGGTGATTGGCCCAAAGTCACCTAGCTGGATTTCATGGCTAAGGCGGGTCTAGAACTCCCTGTCACCTGGTGATTGGCCCAAAGTCACCCAGTTCTCTTTCGTGCCTAAGGCGGAACTAGAACTCCCTGTCACCTGGTGATTGGCCCAAAGTCACCCAGCTGGCTTTCATGCCTAAGGCGGGACTAGAACTCACCGCCTCCTGGTGATTGGCCCAAAGTCACCCAGTTCTCTTTCATGCCTAAGGTGGGACTAGAACTCACCGTCTCCTGGTGATTGGCCCAAAGTCACCCACCTGTCTTCCATGGCTGAGGTGGGGCTAGAACTCACCGTCTCTGGTGATTGGCCCAGAGTCACCCAGCCGGCTTTCAGGCCTAAGGCGGGACTAGAACTCACCGTCTCCTGGTGATTGGCCCAAAGTCACCCAGTTCTCTTTCGTGCCTAAGGCGGGACTAGAACTCATCGTCTCCTGGTGATTGGCCCAAAGTCACCCACCTGTCTTTCATGGCTGAGGCGGGGCTAGAACTCACCGTCTCTGGTGATTGGCCCAGAGTCACCCAGCCGGCTTTCAGGCCTAAGGCGGGACTAGAACTCACCGTCTCCTGGTGATTGGCCCAAAGTCACCCAGTTCTCTTTCGTGCCTAAGGCGGGACTAGAACTNCGTCTCCTGGTGATTGGCCCAAAGTCACCCACCTGTCTTTCATGGCTGAGGCGGGGCTAGAACTCACCGTCTCTGGTGATTGGCCCAGAGTCACCCAGCCAGCTTTCATGCCTAAGGCGGGACTAGAACTCACCGTCTCCTGGTGATTGGCCCAAAGTCACCCAGTTCTCTTTCGTGCCTAAGGCGGGACTAGAACTCATCGTCTCCTGGTGATTGGCCCAGAGTCACCCAGCTGGCTTTTCTGACTAAAGCGGGACTAGAACTCACCGTCTCCTGATTTCTAGCCCAGCCCCTTGACCAGTGGACTAAACCGGCTCTGTGATCCTCAGCTTAGAAGGGTCATTTATTAAGGACCACAACTTTAAACCCGACTTTATAATAATAATAAAGTTGGAAGGCACCTTGGAGGTCATCTAGTCTGCGGGACGTCCTGTTGGTTTTTCTTAGGAAGGATTAAAATATTTGTTTAGTGACTGTTCAAAGTTACGACATGATTGAAAAGAGTGACTTTATGATCATTTTTCGCCCTTACGACTGTTGCAGCATCCCCAGGGTCACGGGATCAAAATTCAGATGCTGTGGCTGCCGACTCGTATTTACAACGGCTGCTGTGCCCTGCGATCCCCTTTTGCGACCTTCTGACCAGCAGAGTCAAAGCCAGATTCGCTTAACATCCGTGTGACCCACTTAACGACCGCAGTGATTCACTTTAATGACCGTGGCAAGGGAAGGGGTAAAATGGGGGCAAAACTCACTTGAGAACCGTCTCGCTTAGCAACAGAAATTTTGGGCTCGATTGCGGTCGTAAGTTGAGGACTGCCGGCGTTGGACCGCGTAGCCCAAATGTATTTAGCGCAGGATGGGAATAATAAGATTGGACACAGGTGCTGGGAATTCATTTTATTTTAAAACTTTCTGTGCGGCTCTTCCCCAAAGCGTTTCTCCAGCCGGAAAAACAAACATTTGACAATCACGATTTCACATTTTAAAGAAAGAACAGCTGCTAAAAACGTGTAGTGCGAAGACAATAAACAATAGAGTAGTTAAAAAAAAACAACCACCTGTAGTAGAATTTTAAAATTGGACTGCCGATTTAAGGGGAGGTGTGTCCCGCTTCTCATGAAAGTGGATAGGAAAAGGAAGGAAGGAAGGAAGGAAGGAAGGAAGGAAGGAAGGAGACTGAAAGACAGAGGGAGGGAGGGAGGAAGGAAGGAAGAAAGGAAGAAAGGAAGGAAGGAGACTGAAAGAGGGAGGGAGGGACGGAAGGGAGAGGTGGAGGAAGGAAGGAATATTGAAAGGAAAGGAGGAAGGGAAGGAAGGTGGAAGAAGACTGAAAGAGGGAGGGAGGGAAGGAAGGAAGGAAGATTGAAAGAGGAGGAAGAAAGGAAGATTGAAAGGAAGAAGGAAGGAAGAAAGGAAGGAAGGAAGGAGACTGAAAGAGGGAGGGAAGGGAGAGGAAGGAAGGAAGAAAAATTGAAACAGGAAGGAAGGGAAGGGAGGGAGGAGACTGAAAGAGGGATGGAGGGAAGGGAGAGGAAGGAAGGAAGATTGAAACAGGAAGGAAGGGAAGGAAAGGAGGAGACTGAAAGAGGGAGGGAGGGAAGGGAGAGGGGGAGGAAGGAAGGAATATTGAAAGAGGGAGGAAGGGAGGTAGGGAAGGAAGGTGGAAGACTGAAAGGGAGGGAGGGAAGGAAGAAGGAAGGAAGATTGAAAGAAGAAGGAAGGAAGGAGGGAAGAAGGAAGGAAGGAAGGAAGGAAGGAAGGAAGGAAGGAAGGAAGGAAGGAAGGAAGGAAGGAAGGAAGGAAGGAAAGGGATCCACAGTCTTCTGGATTCTACCCTGGTGCCTTAGCCACCAGACCCAACCAAGAGTCCCAACAGAAGCCACCGTCATTAGTTTTAACCCACTCTATGACCTTGAGATGCCCCTTACGCAGAGCCAGCCTAGGGAACGACCTTGAACAGCCAGCTAAGAGAGGCTTGAGCTGAGCCCAGGAAGATAAAACATCTCAGACAGAACCTCCCTAGTCCGAGAAACACCCCACGAGGGATGGGGGGAGACCCTTCAGATTTGCAAGACGCTGGGGGCGAGGCGGGGTCCACCTCTTCTCCAAAGCCCCTGAAGAAGGCAGGACAAGAAGCAACGGATGGAAACTGACCAAGGAGAGAAGCAACCTAGAACAAAGGAGAAACTTCCTGACAGTCAGAACAATTAACCAGTGGAACTCCTTGCCTCCAGAAGCGGTGAATGCTCCAACACTGGAAGTTTTTAAGAAGAGACCGGACAGCCATTTGTCCGAAATGGTATAGGGTCACCTGCTTGAGCAGGGGGTTGGAATAATGATGCTGATGCTGATGATGCTGATGATGCTGATGATGCTGATGATGCTGATGATAATAATAATAATAATAATAATAATAATAATAATAATAATAATAATAATAATAATAATAATAATAATAATAATAATAATAATAATAAAGTTGGAAGGGACCTTGGAGGTCATCTAGTCCAACCCCCTGCTCAGGCAGGAAACCCTATACCATTTCAGACAAATGGCTGTCCAGCCTCCTCTTAAAAACTTCCAGTGTTGGAGCATTCACAACTTCTGGAGGCAGGTTGTTCCACTGGTTAATTGTTCTCACAGTCAGGAAGTTTCTCCTTAGTTCTAGGTTGCTTCTCTCTTTGATCAGTTTCCATCCGTTGCTTCTCATCCTGCCTTCAGGGGCTTTGGAGAATAGCTTGACTCCCTCTTCTTTGGGGCAGCCCCTGAGATACTGGAAGACTGCTATCATGTCCCCCCTCGTCCTTCTCTTCATTAAACTAGACATACCCAATTCCAGCAACCGTTCCTTATATGTTTTAGCCTCCAGTCCCCTGATCCTCTTTGTTTCTCTTCTCTGCCCTCTTTCTAGAGTCTCAACATCTTTTTTACATCGTGGTGACCAAAACTGGATGCAGGGTTCCAAGTGTGGCCTTACCAAAGCCTTGTAAAGTGGTATTAAAATTAAAATGGGGAACAGCAACATAGTTTTATAAGGGGTCCTGGGTGTGGAAGTGCTGATTCTAGGATGTCACTTGAGGGGCATGTGTGTGTGTGTGTAGAGGTATGGCTAGGATGTTTATTGTTTTGAGCATGCAGTTCCACCGGGAGACCTCATTTAATTAACTTGATTTGTGTTTGCAGACCTCCTTTGAAATGTGGATTAGGTCTGTTGCGTAACTTATTTGGAGGTTTTGAAGAAGTTTGAAGGAAAGATTTGCTATTTTTAATTAATTAATTTAGCTTCAGCTGGGCTGCCGATGGTCGAGCGGAGATGGTGATTCTCAGTCCATGGTGGACTGTTTGAAGAGAAGATGGACATAGTAGGAAGAATAAAATATTCTTGATATTTTGAGCACCCTGGATAAAACCACACAGCTACGTTCAGACAGGCATGATTTACAGGCAAGACGCCACTGCAAACCCAGGCAGTTGTGGCTTAGTCAATAAACCATGGCTTGCAGAAGGCGTAAAGAACAAGTATAGGTAGTCCTTGACTTACAAACATCCGTTTAGTAACTGAAGTTACTACGGCACTGAAAAGAGTGACGTACGACCGGTTTTCATACTTAACGACCGTTGCAGCCTCCCCGTGGTCACGTGATCGAAATTCAGACGCTTGGCAACTGGCATGTACTTACGCCAGTTGCAGCGTCACTTGATCCCCTTTGGCGACTTTCCGACACGCCAAGTCAATGGGGAAAAGTGATTCGCTTAACAACCAGGTCACTAACTTAGCAACTGCAGTGACTGACTGCAAGTAGGCTTGCAAAATGGGGCAAACCACATTTAACGACAGTCTCGTTTAGCGACGGGAATTTGGGCCTTGATTGTGGTCGTAAGTTGAGGATTCCCTGTATCTGGAGAGAGAGGGTCAGCTGTAAGAGAGCGAAGGAAGAATTGCTGAATGTTTTGTGCGCTGTTTCGTTCCTCTTGGGACAATTTCCGTGCTTTGCAATGTTCGCAAAAAACGGTGCAATAGGAAGTGACGGAGCATTTGTGTGTGTGTGTGTTGTGTGTGTGTGTGTGTGTAAATCTAGGCTGAACAACTCACTGGAGGCTTGGAGGCTTGTCCTCCACTTGTGGAGGGCTTCACAATGGAACAATGGAGGCGTTTTCGCCACCCGCTCGGTGACTTTTCAAATCCCCACTAATCAGCCGCTGACAGATGGCCTTGTTCTCCTCTCTGATAGCGTGTGTGAATGCTTGTGGGTGTGTGGGTGTGGGTGTGCACGCTGCTGCCTACGGAAGATGCTGTCAACAAGTGGCTTGATTTCTTTTTGAACTGATGCCAGGCATAGAAAAAGCTGAAAGAAGGGGGAAAAAATGTTTTTTTTCTAGATAGCAAACTTGTCTGAAATGGTATAGGATGGTTCTCCTGCTTGAGCGGGGGGCTGGACTAGAAGACCTCCAAGGTCCCTTCCAGCTCTATTCTATTCTATTCTATTCTATTCTATTCTATTCTATTCTATTCTATTCTATTCTGTATTTCCATTCTATTCTATTCTATTCTATTCTATTCTATTCTATTCTATTCTATTCTATTCTATTCTATATTCCATTCCATTCCATTCTATTCTATTCTATTCTATTCTATTCTATTCTATTCTATTCTATTCTATTCTATTCTATTCTATTCTGTATTTCCATTCTGTATTTCTATTCTATTCTATTCTATTCTATTCTATTCTATTCTATTCTATTCTATTCTATTCTATTCTATTCTATATTCCATTCCATTCTATTCTATTCTATTCTATTCTATTCTATTCTATTCTATTCTATTCTATTCTATTCTGTATTTCCATTCTGTATTTCTATTCTATTCTATTCTATTCTATTCTATTCTATTCTATTCTATTCTATTCTATTCTATTCTATTCTATTCTGTATTTCCATTCTGTATTTCCATTCTATTCTATTCTATTCTATTCTATTCTATTCTATTCTATTCTATTCTATTCTATTCTATTCTATTCCATTCCATTCCATTCTATTCTATTCTATTCTATTCTATTCTATTCTATTCTATTCTATTCTATTCTATTCTATTCTATTCTGTATTTCCATTCTGTATTTCTATTCTATTCTATTCTATTCTATTCTATTCTGTTCTGTTCTGTTCTGTTCTATTTTATACTCTAAAGCTGTGTTTCTCAACTTGGGCCATCTGAGGATGGGTGAACGTCACTCCCAGGATTCCTCAGGCACGGTTACAAGTAGGCAGAAAAACCAGCAGTGCAACATATGGTAGGTGCTGGCCCAGAAACCAGGAGACAGTGAGTTCTTGTCCCACTGGACAAGGCATGACAACCAGCTGGGTGACTTTGAGCCAGTCCCCAGACAGACAAGCGGCTGTCCAGTCTCTTCCTAAAAACCTCCAGTGATGGATGGAGCACCCACAACCTCTGGTGGCAAGTCATTCCACTGGTTAATTGTTCTAACTGTCAGGAAATTGCTCCTTAGTTCTAGGTTGCTTCTCTCCTTGATCGGTTTCCGTCCGTTGCTTCTTGTCCTGCCTTCGGGTGCTTTGGAGAAGAGCTTGACTCCCTCTTCTTTGGGGCAGCCCCTGAGATACTGGAACGCTGCTATCCTGTCCCCCCTCATCCTTCTCTTCATTAAACTAGACAGACCCAATTCCAGCAACCTTTCCTTATATGTTTTAGCCTCCAGTCCCCTGATCATCTTTGTTGCTCTTCTCTGCCCTCTTTCCAGAGTCTCAGCATCTTTTTTACATCGTGGTGACCAAAACTGGATGCCGTATTCCAAGTGTGGCCTTACCAAGGCATTGTAAAGTGGTATTAATTCTTCACGTGATCTTGATCCTATCCCTCTGTTAATGCAGCCCAGCACTGTGTTGGCCTTTTTGGCAGCTGCAGCACACGGCTGGCTCATATCTAAGTGATTGTCCACTAGGACTCCGAGGTCCCTCTCACAGTTACTACAGTCCTGTCAAGCCAGGTTTCACCTAATCTGTACCTATACATATGTTTTGTGGTCGTAAACCGAGGACTACCTGTTAGGCCACTGCTGTTTTTTCCCCCAATGGACATGCTGCGTTAGGCCGTCCGCAACGATGCCAAATTTCTGAAGTGTCCCTTTGGGGAAATTAATTGCTCACCCCTGTCCTAAATCAGCCGCTTCCTGACTCCCAAGGACTCTGGGTTGTGACACGACAGGGTGGGGGGGAACACAAGGCACAACGGTTGTGGCTCAGCTCTGTGTGTCTTGGGGCCGGTCCAAGCAGGGTGTGATGTTCCAGGCAACGGGAAATCCTTGAAGCGCAGCGCCTGGCGTCCCGGCCCCCATTTGTCCTGGCTGACAGCTGAGCATCAACAGGATGCGTCCTTGACACGGGGCCTTTGTTGTATGGCGGTTTGTTCTGCGACAGGCTGGACGTGAGCTTCTCGGCCAGGACAGGAGGGACAAGGCGGTGATGGCTGTGAATCCAAGGCGGAGCAAAGAATTTGCTTTGGTTTCTCTTCTTTTCTTTTCTTTTCTTTTCTTTAATGATGATGATGATGATGATGATGATGATGATGATGGAAGGGACCTTGGAGGTCATCTAGTCCAACCCCCTGACCAAGGCAGGAGACCTTATACCATCCTAGACAAATAGTTGTCCAACTTTTTCTTGAAGACATCCAGTGATGGAGCATCCTGAATTCCAGGAGGCAAGCTGTTCCATCTGTCCGTCCATCCATCCATCCATCCTCCACCCACCTACCTACCTACCTACCTACCATCTATCTGTCTACCTACCTATCCATCTGTCCGTCCATCTCTCCTCTCTGTCTGTCTGTCTGTCTGTCTATCTTTCCTACCTACCTACCTACCTATTTACCATCTATCTGTCTGTCTGTCTACCACCCATCCGTCTCATCTGTCTGTCTGTCTGTCTGTCTGTCTGCCTGCCTATCTATCTATCTATCTATCTATCTATCTATCTATCTATCTATCTATCTATCTATCTATCTTCTATCTGTCTGTCTGTCTATCTATCTATCTATCTATCTATCTATCTATCTATCTATCTATCTATCTATCTACTGTCTGTTTACCTATCCATCCATCCATCCATCCTTCTATCTGTCTGTCTGTCTCTCTATCCTATCATTATGTATCTATTCTATTGCATAGAATCCTAGAATCCTAGGGACCTCAGAGATCTTCTAGCCCAACCCACTGCCCAAGGCAGAAGACCTGTTACATCTATCTATCTATCTATCTATCTATCTATCTATCTATCTATCTATCTATCTATCTATCTATCTATCTATATCTATCCATATATCTATATCTATATCTATAATGTGAAATAAAATAAGATGATCACCAGGATAAAATCATAAACACAAATGTTTAATCTACAAAACCAAGCTTTCGTCGGCCACACTACCGACATCGTCAGGGTATAAAATGCTGGATCCGGGAATCCGTTTTTATGTGGCTGGCTGCCTCTGTGCTTTGACCCTGGATCTATAGATATATAGATATAGATATAGATATATTAATATTAATGTCGGCCAACTGAATGCCTTCCAGATCCGTTGGATATCAACTCCCACATTTTTCCAGTGGGGCTAGGGATGATGGAAGTTGGAATTCCAACGTTCAGAGTCAACATGGGAGCGGAGGGATTTGCTGAACCCTTGAAAAATGGGCTAGATCAAAAACCCTTCTCCGTTTTGCAGGATTTGCAGCGAAAGTCCTTCTGGGCTGACCTCTGGGCTGTGAATTAGAGTCTCCCTGGAGGCCGCTGGTGACTCTGTTGGCCTTCCAGAAATTAGTTAAAATTGAGCTGTCCTGGAGGGAATTAGCCGGGGCAGAAATGATGCATGCAAAAAGGAGCCATCTGCATTTTTTTGCAGAGTTGAATTCAGGCGTTGTTATGTTTTTAATGTCATTTTTTTATTGAGTTTGCGGCTCTTAACGGCCAGAAGTCCCTGTGGACTACAGTGGGCGGTAGAAAAACGAGTTAAAGCATCAATAAATAAAATTGTACAGTGGGCACAAGAGCAGAGAGCCGTGGTTTTCAACCTTGGCAGCTGTAGGATGGGTGGACTTCAACTCCCAGAATTCCCCAGCCAGCTGTAGCTTTAGCTGGATAGGGAATTCTGGGAATTGAAGCCCACGCATCTTAAAGTGGCCAAGGTTGAAAAACACACTGACCTAGAGGTTTAGTTCGGCCCCTGAAAAGGTCTATTCTATAGACCAGGGGTCTTCCAACTTGGCCCTTTGATGACTTGTAGACTTCAACTCCCAGAATTCCTCAGCCAGGCACACGTGCCTGGCTGAGGAATTCTGGGAGTTGAAGTCCACAACTCATCAAAGGGCCAAGTTGGAAGACCCCTGGACTTCAGCTCCCAGAATTCCTCAGCCAGGCACACATTAAGCAGCGTTTCTCCATCTCTGGTCCAAGCAGGTTTAGATTCTGCAATGTTTCCTGGCAGGACTGCATGATTTCTGAAGACCTTTGATGCTCAGGAAGTTTGTGACTTTGCCCGACAATTGTTTGGATTTCTGAATTTGTAGGGTCCAGCTTATCTTGAAGGAAAGACAAGGACTTTTAATGAATCTGGTGAATGGGCTTTATGGGGTTAAGAAAAACTCAACCGTCTTGTTGGTACCTGTTGTTGGAATGATAGGTAATAGACAGATAGATAGATAGATAGATAGATAGATAGATAGATAGATAGATAGATAGATAGATAGATGAT
>NW_015386826.1:267110-280678 GCF_001527695.2 Protobothrops mucrosquamatus
GGTCTCCAGAAAGGAAACATCCATCACTCCTTAGCATCCCTGGGATATCCCCCCCCCCCGTCTTCTCAATAACTTCTCCGATCAATAATGATGATTAACTGCACAGGCTGAACATAATCCCTGTTTTCTCAGGGCTGCTTTGCCTTCAGCCGGAGTCAGCAATTTCTTTCCGGCCCAGACACGGGGGATTGGTCTGCATGCCCGTTTAGGCTTTCGGAAAATTGAATGAGGGAAGGAAAGGATGAACGAGTGAAGGCAGGCCAAAAAAACATGCACAGTTTTCGCGGTTGTCGCCGTGTGATCTTGCAGAAGAATTTTATGCCTTCTGAGACGGGAGATTGGCAATGTTAAAAATTCTGTTCCTAGAGAGAGAGAGTGGGAGAGAGGGAGGGAGGGAGGGAGAGAGAGAGAGAGAGAGAGAGAGAGTNAGAGGGAGAGAGAGGGAGAGAGGGAGAGAGAAAAAGAGGGAGAGGGAGAGAGAGAGGGAGGAAGAAAGAGAGGAGACAGGGAAAAAGAGAATGAGACAGAGAGAGAGGGAGAGAGAGGGAGGGAGGAAGAAAGAGGCAGAGAGAGAGGGAGAGAGAAAGAGGGAGAGAGCAAGGGAGGGAGGGAGAGAGAGAGAGAGGGAGGAAGAAATAGAGAGAGGGAGAGAGGGAGAGAAAGAGGGAGAGGGAGAGAGAGGGAAGGAGAAAGGGAGGGAGAGAGGGAGGGAGGAAAAAAGAGAGAGGGAGAGAGGGAGAGGGAGAGAGAAAGGGAGGGAGAGGGAGAGAGAGAGAGAGAGGGAGGGTGGAAATAGAGGGAGAAAGAGAGAGAGAGGGAGGGAGAGAGATGGAGAAAGAAAGAGAGGAGACAGGGAGAGAGAGGGAGACAGAGAGAGAGGGAGAGGGAGGGAGGGAGGGAGGAAGAAAGGCAGAGAGAGAGAGGGAGGAAGAAATAGAGAGAGGGAGAGAGGGAGAGAGAAAGAGGGAGAGGGAGAGAGAGGGAGGAAAAAATTGAGAGAGGGAGAGAGAGAGGGAGAGAGAAAGAGAGGGAGGGGGGAGAGAGAGAGGGAGAGGGAGGGAGGAAGAAATAGAGAGAGGGAGAGAGAGTGGAAGGAGGATGGATGGATGGATGGATGGATGGATATGGAGCGATATGGAGAGATGGATGAACCGTCGTAAATATGAACCAGTTGCTAAGTGTTCGAATTTTGATCAGGTGACCACGGGGGAATGCTGCAACGGTCGTAAGTGTGAGAAATGGTCATAAGTCCCCTTTTTAAGGGCCGTTGCGACTTCAAACGGTCACTAAGGACTACTTGTAGTTAATATAAACCAAGCCGTGCTCCACCCAGGCTTTGCAAGTGTCTAGTCTAGAAGCAACGGGTGGGAACTCACCCAGGAGAGAAGCAACCTGGAACTAAGGAGGAATTTCCCGACAGGGAGGACAATTAACCAGTGGAACAGCTTGCCACCAGAAGTTTTGGGTGCTCCATCACTGGAGGTTTTTTTTTAAAGAAGAAACTGGACAGCCATTTGTCTGAAATGGTACTATAGGGTCTCCTGCCTGAGCAGGGGGTTGGACTTGATGACCTCCAAGGTCCCTGCCAACGGTGGTGTTCTGTTGTTCTGTAAATAACAAGGCTAGATGGTGGTCCGTGATCCATGATCCCTTTCCCCAAAATCTTTGCTTCTTCCGGGGATATTTGCCAGGATCCAAGACGGCTTGTCCAAAATGTCAGTGTTGCATTTTGTGAAGAAGAAGAAGAAAAAAGTCTTCCGTGAAGTGCTTGGCGTTTTATGGGCCGGCTTCCAGCCGGACACCTGGAATTGCTTTAGCAGCGGTTAATTAACCCGTCTGCTTTCCGCAGGGCGGCTCAATTCTTCCCCCGCTGGGGAAACCGAGGCAGCGCCTGGCTAAGCGAGATTTGGGTAGAGAGGCCCGTCTTTGCTTCCCTTCCAAGATCGGACCGTCCGTCCAGGCAGCCTCCGGGTGTGGAGCGATTGGCCCAAAGTCCCCCAGCCGGTTTTTCTTGTCCAAGGCAGAACTAGAACTCACAGACGCCTGGTGATTGGGCAAAAGTCATTAGGCCGGTTTTCATGCCTAAGGCAGGACTAGAACTCAGAGCCCCCTGCTTTCTATGCCCAGCAAAGTAGAGAAGGATGGTTTAGGGGGTCTGCCTAAAGTGGGACTAGAACTCCCTGTCTCCTGTTGATGGACCCAGAGTCACCCAGCTGGCTTTCATGCCTAAGGCAGGACTAAAACTCACCGTCTCCTGGTGATCAGCCCAGAGACACCCACCTGGCTTTCACGCCTATAGCAAGACTAGAACTCCCCGTCTCCTAGTGACAGCTCCAAAGTCACCCAGCTGGCTTTCACGCCTATAGCAAGACTAGAACTCACCGTCTCCTGGTGATCAGCCTAGAGTCACCCAGCTGACTTTCACGCGTAAGGCAGGACTAGAACTCACCGTCCCCTAGTGACAGCTCCAAAGTCACCCAACTGGCTTTCATGAATAAGCAGTACTAGAACTCACCATATCCTGGTGATCAGCCCAGAGTCACCCAGCTGGCTTTCATGCCTAAGGCGAGACTAGAACTCCCCGTCTCCTAGTGACAGCTCCAAACTCACTCAGCTGGTTTTCACGCCTAAACGGGACTAGAATTCACCGTCTCCTGGTGATCAGCCCAGAGTCACCCAGCTGGCTTTCATGCCTAAGGCAGGACTAGAACTCCCCATCTCCTAGTGACAGCTCCAAAGTCACCCAGCTGGCTTTCATGAATAAGCGGAACTAGAATTCACCATATCCTGGTGATCAGCCCAGAGACACCCAGCTGGCTTTCATGCCTAAGGCAGGACTAGAACTTACTGTTGCCTAGTGACAGCTCCAAACTCACTCAGCTGGCTTTCATGCCTAAACGGGACTAGAACTCACCGTCTCCTGGTGATCAGTCCAGAGTCACCCAGCTGCCTTTCATGCCTAAGGCAGGACTAGAACTCACCGTCGCCTAGTGACAGCTCCAAAGTCACCCAGCTGGCTTTCACGCCTATAGCAGGACTAGAACTCACCGTCTCCTGCTTTCTAGACTGGCTCTCTAACCGCCGGCTGGGGAATTCTGGGAGTTGAAGTTCGCCTCTCTTAGAGCTGTAGAGTTTGAAAAAAAAACCACGGCTCTCTAGGCTTAAATAAGTGTAACACCAACGGAGTCGTCCTTAGTCCGATAAGTTGGTTGTTTTTTTTTTAATACAAAGTTGGGCCTCGTGGTCTGAAAAGATCAATTTCCTGAATATCCTGCTAGCTATATTACATTTATGGCTTATCTGAGGGGCCGATAATGGCCGTCAGGCCCAGCTCTAAACTAATGAAAACTGAATTTGCTTCCTTTCCCCCTGGCAAGAATTAGGAGCTTAGCTGAGGAAAATAAAAAAAGAAGTAGGAGAATTAAAGCCCTGTCACTTTTATACGTGTAAAAAAAATAAACCGGGCCCTCAGGCCTGGCGGCCATCTTGACTCTTTTGCCTTGCAAGACAAAAGAGTCAAGATGGCCGCCGGGCCTGAGGGCCCGGTTTATTTTTTTTTACACGTATAAAAGTGACAGAGCTTTAATCCCGTAGCTGCGTCCGCCATGTTGACTTTTTTGACCCCCTCCGGGCACGCTTCCCAACAGAAGCAAAGAGAAAGGCCACAATACAGTTATTCCCCGACGTGAGGCCGTTTGTTTAGTGACCTTTTTGCACACTTAACGACGGTCGCAGCCTCCCCACGGTCCACGTGATCAAAATTCGGAGGCTTGGCAACTGACTAGTCACCGTGACAGTTGCAGCCTCCCGGGGTCACGTGATCCTCTTTGGTGACCTGATAAGCCGAGCCAATGGGGGGGGGACCGTGTCTGCAACCGTGTTGCTCGCTCAACAACCGCACTTTTACGACAAGGTCGTAAAACGGGACAAGATTCGTCTCACGCCTGTCTCGCTTAGCGACAGAAATGTTGGGCTCAAGTGTGGTCGTAAGTCGAGGACTGCCTGTAAAAAGCGGAGGCTTTAATGGTCTCATCTTCATTATTCTAGTTATTGTTCATTTTACTACATTGCTACTAAGAGTCGGCAAAGAGGGGAACCGGATGACAAAAAACCGAGAACTTAATAGACTCCGGCAGGAGGCAGTTCGTTTAATAGCGGGAATTCAAAGCATTGGTAATTTGGGGAGCAGGCACCCCCCCTTTCTTTCAATTTAATGGTTCACGGGTCAGGAAAATGACGCCGCATCAGGAAAGCAGCGGGGAGGCTGCTGAGAAGAGAAGAGAAGAGAAGCTGGAAGGGACCTTGGAGGTCTTCTAGTCCAGCCCCCAGCCTCAAGCAAAAGAACCTATACCATTCTCAGACAGGTGAATGTCCAGTCTCTTCTTAAAAACCTCCAGTGATGGAGGCACCCACGATTTCTGGTTAATTGTTCTGACTGCCAGGAAATTAATTACCGATTAATTAACACAGTAACAGAGCTGGAAGGGACTTTGGTGGTCTTCTAGTCCAACAGGGGGTATGGGGTCTCCAGCAGGAGACCCTAGACAAGGGGTAGGCAACCTGGACTCTTTTATTTTTATTTATTTATTTATTTAATTGAATTTTTACCCCGCCCTTCTCCTTACGGACTCAGGGCGGCTGACAGCCTGATAAAAAACAAATACAAAAATACCCCAAAACTATCGTTAAAAACATAATTAAAATGAAATATTAGATTATGACTGGTGGACTTCAACTCCCAGAATTCCTGAGCCAGCCATGCTGAGGGGAAAGGGAGAGGTTTCCAAGCTGAGCCAGGCTGGCTCAGGAATTCTGGGAGTTGAAGTCCACGAGTCATGAAGGGGCCAAAGTTCCTCCATACTGGCTGAGGATTCTGGGAGTTAAAGTCCACCATTCATGAAGGGGCCATAGTTCCCCCACGCTGACTCAGGAATTCTGGGAGTTGAAGTCCACGAGTCATGAAGGGGCCATAGTTCCCCCATGCTGGCTGAGGAATTCTGGGAGTTGAGGTCCACGAGTCATAAAAGAGCCAAAGTTACCTACTCCTGCCCTAGACCATTTCAGACAAATGGAGGTCTCCTACTCCAGCCCCCTCTTTCAAGCAGGCGACCTTCTACCATCTCAGACAAGTAACAGTCCAGTCTCTTCTTTAAAACCTCCAGGGATGGAGCACCCACAACTTCTGGTGGCAAGCTGTTCTACTGGTCAATTGTCCTCACTGTCAGGAAGTTTAATTCCAGGTTGCTTCTCTCCTTGATAAGTCCTGCTTTTTGTCCTGCCTTACCGGAAATTTAGACATTTAGACGCTGTAGGTAGGAACTTTAGCAAAGATATGTTAGCTACGGAAAGGGGGGCTGTATGCTGTAAGGGGGCTGTGATTCAAAGCAACCCATCCATGCTACCTGTTACATTTCCGTGTTTTGCTGTTTCTGGCGAGAATATATAAACTTGTGTTTTCTTATGAGAAGCTGTTCAGATGTGCTTACAAATATTGCTCTGAACCTTTGCGCAAATAAACCAACTTCTTTTGATTCCGTCGTCTGAGTCCTGTGATTTTCTGCAATATTGATGAGTTTCCATCCGTTGATTCTTGTCCTGCCTTCAGGGGCTTTGGACAATAGGTGGACTCCCCCCCCCCTTCTTTGGGGCACCCTCTCAAATATTGGAAGATTGATATCATGTCCCCCCTAGTCCTTGTTTTCATTAAACAGAATAACAGAGTTGGAAGGGACCTTGGAGGTCTTCTAGTCCAGCCCCCCGCTCAAGCAGGAGAACCTATACCATTTTAGACAAGTGACTGTCTAGCCTCTTCTTGAAAATCTCCAGTGATGGAGCGCCCGCGATTTCTGGTGGCAAGCTGTTCCACTGCTTAATGGTCCTCACTGTCAGGTTAATTCCAGGTTGCTTCTCTCTTTGGCCAGTTTCCAACCAGAAAAGAGGGGGCTGAGTTTGGTTGTCTTTGGGGTTCCCTCCCCCAAGGGCGAGTGGGGGGATGGGTACCCCCATTTTCCAGCCCCGGGGAGGGGAGAGGCAGGATTTAATCCAGGGTCCACCTGTCTGTGGGGCGGGGGCCATAGCACAGATTCAAACCCCCCTTCCCAGCCAATCCCTGTCCAGAATTTGCCTTTTTCCTTTACCTCCCGCCTCGCGCGGCCCCCCCCCAGGAATCCTGCTCATCCCGCAAATAGTTCCCCCGCACTAATTTTGTCCGTTGCTAAGCAACGGACATCACATCGTGGCAACAGAAATTCTACCGGACCATCGTTGTACATCATGCTATAATGATGAACAGAGGGAACAAGCTAGGATCGGCTTGGGAGGAGGCGGAGTGTTTGTGTGTGTGTTTGTGTGTGTGTGTGTGTGTGTGTGTGTGTGTCCCAGTTGCAACATTCATTGCAAAGGGAACCTTGATTCAAGGGGTCAGAATTTCCCTACAGCAGGGGTCTTCAAACTTAGCCCTTTTATGACTTGTGGACTTCAACTCCCAGAATTCCTCAGCCAGCATGCTTAGCTGAGGAATTCTGGGAGTTGAAGTCCAGGGGGGCCTTCAAACTTGGCCCTTTTATGACTTGTGGACTTCAACTCCCAGAATTCCTCAGCCAGCGTGCCTAGCTGAGGAATTCTGGGAGTTGAGGTCCAGGGGCCTTCAAACTTAGCCCTTTTATGACTTGTGGACTTCAACTCCCAGAATTCCTCAGCCAGTGTGCCTAGCTGAGGAATTCTGGGAGTTGAAGTCCAGGGGTCTTCAAACATGGCCCTTTTATGCCTTGTGGACTTCAACTCCCAGAATTGTTATGTCCGGGGTGTTATGTGGCGGGTGCTTGTCTGTTTGAATTCTGAAGTTCCAGAGCAGTTTAATTTTATCATTTTCTATGACTTTCTCTATTTTACGATCCCACCAGTTCTTGCTTGCAGGCAAATGATATTTCTTGCAGATCTTCCAATGCACCATGGTTGCTACTTTGTCGTGCCGCTGCTTGTAGTCGGTCTGTGCGATCTTCTCGCAGCAGCTTACCAGGTGGTCCCCTGTTCCTTCAGCGTCTTTGCAGAGGCGGCACTTACTGTCTGTTGCTGTCTTCTCAATTTTGACTTTATATGCATTTGTCCTTAAGGCTTGGTCTTGTGCAGCCAGAATTAGTCCCTCGGTCTCTTTCTTCAATTTTTTATTATTATTATTATTATTATTATTATTATTATTATTATTATTATTATTATTATTATTATTATTATTATTATTATTATTATTATTATTATTATTGATCATCGCACAGTCAGCCAGATGTTCAGAATGGATTTGGTATTTTTGTCTACTGCCTATCGAGTCCTTCCCAAGGACCTGGGATAGGCAGATGTGGATGTTTGATGGTATCACAGATATCGTCGCAGGATGGACGATATCTGCAGGTCCTAGTAAGGCCGCCTTTTGCAATTGACTAATGGCGAATTTGTCAATGCCGATGATGGTGTTCAAGTGGTGCTCCAGTTGTTTTGGGATTGCACCCAAGGCACCTATTACTGTTGGTACTACCCTTGCTTGCTTTTGCCACAGTCTTTCTATTTCTATTTGTAGGTCTTTGTATTTTGTGATCTTCTCCGGTTCTTTCTCGTCTATTCTGCTGTCTCCAGGCACTGCCACGTCCACTCTCCAGACTTTTTTGTCTTTCTTATCGACAATTGTTAAGTCCAGGGTGTTATGTTGCAGGTGCTTGTCTGTTTGAATTCTGAAGTCCCAGAGCAGTTTAATTTTATCATTTTCTATGACTTTATTTTATGATCCCACCAGTTCTTGCTTGCAGGCAAATGATATTTCTTGCAGATCTTCCAATGCACCATTGTTGCTACTTTGTCGTGCCGCTGCTTGTAGTCTGTCTGTGCGATCTTCTTGCAGCAGCTTACTAGGTGGTCCACTTTTTCTTCAGCGTCTTTGCATAGGCGGCACTTACTGTCTGTTGCTGTCTTCTCAATGTTGACTTTATATGCATTTGTCCTTAAGGCTTGGTCTTGTGCAGCCAGAATTAGTCCCTCGGTCTCTTTCTTCAATTTTCCTGCTCTTAGCCACTGCCAGGTCTTGTTATTATCTGCTTTCCCAGCTATTTTTTTAATGTACTGGCCGTGTAGTGCTTTGTCTTCCCATGCCTCTATTCTGCTCTTCATTTGGTCTTTCTTGTAGGCCAGTTTGGTCTCTCCAGTAGTCAGTAAGCCTTCCTGGTATACTAATTTCAGTGCATCTTCATCACTGTCCTTCAGATATTCTTCCAAAGCCATTTTTTCTTCTTCAACCATCTGATGTACTTGCAGCATTCCACGCCCACCTAGTTGCCTTGGTAGGTAGAGTCTGTCAACGTCACTTCGTGGATGAAGGGCATGATTCATTGTCATTATTTTTCTGGTCTTCCTATCCATTGCTTTTAGTTCTGCTTGGGTCCAGTCCACTATTCCAGCTGTGTATCTGATGACTGGAATTGCCCAGGTGTTGATTGCCTTTATGGTATTTCCCCCATTGAGTTTGGACTTTAAGATCTTCTTCACTCTCTTGATGTATTCACCTTTGATCTTTTTCTTGACTTCAGTGTGCTTGATGTTGTCAGCTTGAAGGATACCCAAGTATTTGTAGTAATCGTCCTCATCCAGACTCTTAATGTTGTTTTCGTGGGGCATCTTTGATTCCTTCAGTTTTCACTATTTTTCCTTGTTTGATAGTAAGTGTGGCACACTTGTCCAAGCCAAACTCCATTGCAATATCTTGGCTATATATACAGACAGTGTTGAGCAGCGATTCTATTTCAGATGATGTTTTTCCATACAGCTTCAGATCATACATGTAAAGGTGGTGGGATAGTCTGGCAGATGTTTTTGATGTTTGATAGCCATGTCCTGAGTTATTCAGTATTGTTGACAGAGTTGTTGTTGTTATTATTATTATTATTATTATTATTATTATTATTATTATTATTATTATTATTATTATTATTATTATTATTATTATTATTATGGATCATCGCACAATCAGCCAGATGTTCAGACTGGATTTGGCATTTTGTCTGCCTATCGAGTCCTTCCCAAGGACCTGGGATAGGCAGATGTGGATGTTTGATGGTATTACAGATCTCGTCGCAGGATGGAAGCAGTTCCTAGTAAGGCCGCCTTTTGCAATTGACTGATGGCGAATTTGTCAATGCCGATGATGGTGTCCAAGTGGTGCTCCAGTTGTTTTGGGGTTGCACCCAAGGCGCCTATTACTATTGGTGCTCCCCTTGCTTGCCTTTGCCACAGTCTTTCTATTTCTATGTCTTTGTATTATTATTATTATTATTATTATTATTATTATTATTATTATTATTATTATTATTATTATTGATGATGATCATCGCACAATCAGCCAGATGTTCAGACTGGATTTGGCATTTTGTCTGCCTATCGAGTCCTTACCAAGGACCTGGGATAGGCAGATGTGGATGTTTGATGGTATTACAGATCTCGTCGCAGGATGGAAGCAGTTCCTAGTAAGGCCGCCTTTTGCAATTGACTAAGGGGGAATTTGTCAATGCCGATGATGGTGTCCAAGTGGTGCTCCAGTTGTTTTGGGATTGCACTCAAGGCACCTATTACTATCGGTACCACCCTTGCTTACCTTTGCCACAGTCTTTCTATTTCTATTTGTAGGTCTTTGTATTATTATTATTATTATTATTATTATTATTATTATTATTATTATTATTATTATTATGGATCATCGCACAGTCAGCCAGATGTTCAGGCTGGATTTGGCATTTTTGTCTACTATCATTTTTGGCATTTTTGTCTACTATCATTTTTGGCATTTTTGTCTACTATCGAGTCCTTCCCAAGGGATTGATTTAAAAATAAAGGCAAAAACGGCTGTGTTCACCCTGGGATAGGCAGATGTGGGTGTTTGATGGTATTACAGATATCGTCGTAGGATGGAAGCGTTCCTAGTAAGGCCGCCTTTTGCAATTAACTGATGGCGAATTTGTCAATGCCGATGATGGTGTTCCAGTGGTGCTTCAGTTGTTCTGGGGTTGCACCCAAGGCGCCTATTACTATTGGTACTATCAATAGTACTACCAATTATTGGTACTACATATTATTATTATTATTATTATTATTATTATTATTATTATTATTATTATTATCTGCATAGGGTCTCCTGCTTCAGCAGGGGGCTGGATTAGAAGACCTTCAGGGTCCCTTCCAATTCCGCTATCCTATCATTTTTGTAATTCTGCAATGAAATCGGAAGCTTCGTACCTACGTTTTGCACCTAGATGAGGTTTTCCAATCAAGGAAGGGGAACTTTCCACCCCCCCAACAGCATACCAAACAGACTGTCAGAAAATAAATGATTAATGTCCATAACAAAAGCAGGGATAGAATTTTCTATTTCCTTCACAGCAGGGAAGAGAGACAAAAAAATGCAGCCAAATTATCTTTCCAGGCCATTGGAATAATTTTGGGGAAGTTTTTTGTTTTTTGTTTTAAAGATGAAAAAACAAAAACAAAATATAGCTTAGAAAAATTCCGTACCTTTTATTATGCGGTTCGGGTGAGAGCAACACAACTCTGGAATGCAGGAAGTCCTCGCTTTGCAACCGTTCCTTTAGTGACCGTTCAAAGTTACCGCGGCACTGACAAAAGGGACTTAGGACCGTTTTTCACACTTACGACCGCTGCAGCCTCCCCCCAGGGTCACGTGATCAGAATTCGGACTGTTGGCAACTGACTCATCTTTACGACGGTCGCAGCATCCTGGGGGTGGTCACATGATCCCATTTGGCGACCTTCTGACCAGCAAAGTCAAAGCCAGATTCATTTAATAACGGTGTGACTAATAGTAATAATAATAATAATAATAATAATAATAATAATAATAATAATAATAATAATAATAATAATAATAATAATAATAATAATAATAATAATAGTTGGAAGGGATCTTGGAGGTCATCTAGTGCAACCCCCTGCTCAGGCAGGCAACCGTATACCATTTCAGACAAATGGCTGTCCGGTCTCTTCATAATCATAATCATAATCTTAATCATAATCATAATCATAAAGTTGGAAGGGGACCTTGGAGGTCATCTAGTCCAACCCCCTGCTCAGGCAGGAAACCCTGTACCATTTCAGACAAATGGCTGTCCAGTCTCTTAGAATAGAATAGAGTTGGAAGGGACCTTGGAGGTCATCCAATCCAACCCCCTGCTCAGGCAGGCAACCCTATACCATTTCGGACAAATGGCTGTCCAGTCTCTTCATAATCATAATCATAATCATAAAGTTGGAAGGGACCTTGGAGGTCATCTAGTCCAACCCCCTGCTCAGGCAGGAAACCCTATACCATCTCAGACAAATGGCTGTCCAGTCTCTTCTTAAAAACTTCCAGTGTTGGAGCATTCACCGCTTCTGGAGGCAGGTGGTTCCACCGGCTAATTGTTCTCCCTGTCAGGAAATTCCTCCTTAGTTCCAGGTTGCTTCTCTCCTGGATGAGTTTCCATCCGTTGCTTCTTCTCCTGCCTTCTTGTCCTGCCTTAACAACTGCAGTGATTCGTTTAACAACGGTGGCAATAAAGGTCATTAAGCGGGTTACTTGACAAATGTCTCACTTAGCAACCTAAAATTTGGGCTCCGTCGTGGTCGTATTTTTGAGGACCGCCCGTAGTTTAATGCGCAAACCTCGGATATCAGGATGGCGGGTTCTGTCAAGTTTCTTTTGACTTCACGTCACTTTTATAATTAATTGGAGAACCGGCCCCAATTAACTTGCGTTTGGCCTGCCGTTTCGTTTTCAAACGCCCACTTGACGGTTTGTTGCTTTCAGCTTTTCATTCAGCCGCCTTTATCGGCAACGTGCAGCTTTTTTGGAAGTCGGATCCAAATTGTTCCAAGCCCCCCAATTTAATATCCTTTCCCCCCCACACCCCTCTTTTTTTCTTTAACCCACATCTTAAGGAGTGACCCGCAGGATGTCTCCGACATGGACACACAATGCTTTGCGCTCGCCAAAGCTGGGCTGGGCAAGTTTTAATAAAACGAAATTAAAATAAAATAAAATAAAATGAAGTTAGTCCTTTTTGGGAATTCGAACCGGGGCCTTACGCCGGGACGCCGGGAAAGCGAGTCGAAGGTGCTGCCTGAATCGAGCCAGGAGATCTGAGCAAGGGCGAGCAGCCTCTTTGTTCCCTGTTTGGAGTTTTTTTAATTTTCTTTTGTTTTATTCTTATTGCTTTCTGCGTAATTCAAGTCGGTGAAATTGCATAATGCTCCTCCCTCCTCCTGTTTCACCGCACAACAGTCCTGTGAGGTGGGTTGGACTGAGAGAGAGAGAGGGACTGGCCCAAAGTCAGCCTGCAGGCTTTCGTGGCTAAGGCAGGACTATGGACATCACTGTGCACTGATGAGGTTCCCTAGTTGGGTCATGAGACGTCTGCAAGGAAACCACCCAGCTCAGAGAGCACCCAGGATCCCACAGTCTGTCCTTCCTTCCTTCCTTCCTTCCTTCCTTCCTTCCTTCCTTCCTTCCTTCCTTCCTTCCTCCCTCCCTCCCTCCCTCCCTCCCTCCCTTCCTTCCTTCCTCCCTCTCTTCCTTCCTTCCTTCCTCCTCCTCCTTCTCCTCCTCCTTTCCACAACCCCCCCTCCTTCAAGTACTGATGAAGTTATCAAGTTGGGTCATGAAACGTCTGCCAGAAAGCCACCCAGCTCAGACACTCACTCACTCTCCAAGCCCCCCTCCCTTCTAGCCCTGATGACATTCCCTAGCTGGGTCATGAAACGTCTGCCAGAAAATGTCTGCTTAGCAATCGTTCTAAGTCGCGATGCGCCTACTTTGAGGCTGCTTGTGACCCGGATTCAAACATCCGACGGTCGTTCCCCCGAGGGCCGCATGAGCAGACTTTATGCGCTCAGAGACCCGGCCCCGTTTGCCGTGGTTTGTAGCATCCCGTGCTCATTTTATGACCGTAAAAACCTGCATTTATTTCTGGGTTTGGATCAAACTAGCCCATAGGGAACCATTGATTGGCTTAATGACTGCGGGTTCGCTTAGTGACTGGTGTTTTTGCTTCACACCTGCCACAAGACAGGTCATAAAATCAGGTCGGCCGTGACCATCACAACTTATGACTGTGATAGGCAGACCATGCCGGCTGAGGAATTCTGGGAGTTGAAGTCCACTCGTGCTGGCTGGGGAATTCTGGGAGTTGAAGTCCATTCTTGCTGACTGGGGAATTCTGGGAGTTGAAGTCCACAAGTCTTAA
Source organism: Protobothrops mucrosquamatus (assembly GCF_001527695.2). NCBI lineage: Eukaryota > Metazoa > Chordata > Lepidosauria > Squamata > Viperidae > Protobothrops > Protobothrops mucrosquamatus. Next base: position 280,382 of record NW_015386826.1, read on the forward strand.
AGTGGCCAAGGTTGGACGCTCTAGAGAGAAATCCAAGCCTCTAAGCCAGGGGTAGTCAACCTTGGCTCTTTTATGACTCGTGGACTTCAATTCCCAGAATTCCTCAGCCAGCATGGGGGAACTATGGCCCCTTCATGACTCGTGGACTTCAACTCCCAGAATTCCTGAGCCAGCATGGGGGAACTATGGCCCCTTCATGACTCATGGACTTCAACTCCCAGAATTCCTCAGCCAGCATGGGGGAACTATGGCCCCTTCATGACTCATGGACTTCAACTCCCAGAATTCCTCAGCCAG
>NW_015386826.1:282154-285970 GCF_001527695.2 Protobothrops mucrosquamatus
GGAGGAGGAGGAGGAGGAGGAGGACTGTGGGGTCCTTGGTGCTCTCTGAGCTGGGTGGTTTTCTTGCAGACGTTTCATGACTCAATTAGGGAACGTCATCAGTGCCAGAAGGAAGGAGGAGGAGGAGAAAGAAAGAAGGAAGGAAGGAAGGAAGGAAGGAAAGAAGGAAGGAAGGAAGGAAGGAAGGAAGGAAGGAAGGAAGGAAGGAAGGAAGGAAGGAAGGAAAGACTGTGGGGTCCTTGGTGCTCTCTGAGCTGGGTGGTTTTCTTGCAGACATTTTACGACTCAATTAGCGAACGTCATCAGTGCCAGAAGGAAGGAGGAGGAGGAGGAGAGAGAAAGAAGGAAGGAAGGAAAAGGAAGGAAAGAAGGAAGGAAGGAAGGAAGGAAAGAAAGAAAGAAAGAAAGAAAGAAAGAAAGAAAGAAAGAAAGAAAGAAAGAAAGAAAGAAAGAAAGAAAGAAAGACTGTGGGGTCCTTGACGCTCTCTGAGCTGGGTGGTTTTCTTGCAAATATTTCATGACTCAATTAGGAACAACATCAACACTAAAAGGGAATAGGGTTGGTGGAGAAGAGGAGGAGGAGGAGGAGGAGGAGGAGGAGGAGGAAGAAGAGGAAGAGGAAGAGGAAGAGGAAGAGGAGAAGGAAAGAGACCATTGCGTCCTTGGTGCTCTCTGAGCTGGGTGGTTTTCTTGCAAATATTTCATGACTCAATTAGGGAAGATCATCAACACTAGAAGGCAGTAGTAGGGTTGGTGGAGAAGATAAAGAGGGGGAGGAGGAGGAGGAGGAGGACTATGGGGTCCTTGGTGCTCCCTGAGCTGGGTGGTTTATCTTGCAGATGTTTCATGGCTGAATTAGGGAACATCATCAGTGCTAGAAGACAGAGGAGTTTGCAGAAAGGAGGAGGAGGAAGACGAGAAGGAGAAAGAGAAAGAGAGAGAAAGGTAGAAAGGTTTTGGGATGGAAAGCCAGAATAGATTCTGGACAACATTGTCAACTGAAGCCTTGTCGGTGACTCTTGAAGTGGACCTGGGATTCGGGAAAAAAACTGGATAATATAGGAGAATAATTACAGAGATCATACTAACTGGTGTGTGTGTGTGTGTTCCTAGAGTTGCGTCAGTATCAACAGAACAGAATTTTATTTGGGTCGTTGACAAATAGAACACAGGCTAGGAGGGACCTGGGAGGTCATCTAGTCCAACCCCTCGCTCAGGCAGGGGAACTTACACCGCCCCGAAAAAAAGGGCTGTCCAAAACTCCTTTTTAAAAACCCGCAACGATGGGGTTGGGGCACTCGCAACGCCCCAGAGAGCAGCTGTTCCAGTTGTTCTCACTCTCCCCAATTGTCTAGATGGGCCCTGCTCTTTCAGAAAAACACAACTGACGAAATGAAGCACCACAAAACTATTCCCCCTCACAAGCAGAACTCTTAGCAACCCTTGGTGGGCGAAGCACAAACGTCACGCAAGCCGAGTTTTGCCGCTTTTAGAAACATGAATTTATCTTGATTGTGGAACAAGCGCCTCGGAAATTTCAACAGAAGACGGGCAATCAGCCTCCACCAAATGTCTCCACGGAAGTGGCCAAAAGCCTACCCTGTTAGATGAAGACGGGCTGTGGGGCACACAGCGGCCACACCGCAGGGGCGCCGCCGGGATTGATGTGGGTTTTTTCCTATATTTATCTTACAGGGCAGCTGTGCGAAAGAACAGCAAACTGAGCTGAAGATAAAGCGCCCCGAAATTTGGGAACTGGGATGCGATATAAATAGGAGGCTGTTTTAGACACTAAAAAATGGGTTATTTGTGGGGTCGCTGGTGCTCTCTGAGCTTGGCTGTTTCTTTACCAAACTAGGTAACATCATCAGGGCTAGAAGGGAGGAGGAGGAGGAGGAGGAGGAGGAGGAGGAGGAGGAGGAGGAGGAAGGACTGTGGGGTCCTTGGTGCTCTCTGAGCTTGGTGGTTTTCTTGCAGACGTTTCATGACCGAACTAGGGAACATTATCAGTGCTAGAAAGGAAGGAGGAGGAAGAGGAAGGAAGGAAGGAAGGAAGGAAGGAAGGAAGGAACGAAGGAAGGAAGGAAGGAAGGAAGGAAGGAAGGAAGGAAGGAAGGAAGGAAGGAAAGACAGACTGTGGGGTCCCTGGTGCTCTCTGAGCTGGGTTGTTCTCCTGCAGACGTTTCATGACCCAAATAGGTAACATCATCAGGGCTAGAAGGGAGGAGGAGGAGGAGGAAGAGGAAGGAAGGAAGGAAGGAAGGAAGGAAGGAAGGAAGGAAGGACGGACGGACTGTGGGGTCCTTGGTGCTCTCTGAGCTGGGTGGTTTCCTTGCAGACGTTTCATGACCCAACTAGGGAACACCATCAGTGCTAGAAGGGAGGAGGAGGAGGACGAAGGAAGGAAGGAAGGAAGGAAGGAAGGAAAGGAAGGAAGGAAGGAAGGAAGGAAGGAAGGAAGGAAGGAAGGAAGGAAGGAAGGAAGGAAGGAAGGACTGTGGGGTCCTTGGTGCTCTCTGAGCTGGGTGGTTTCCTTGCAGACGTTTCACGACCCAACTAGGGAACATCATCAGTGCTAGAAGGGAGGGGGGTTTGACAGGAGCAGGAGGAGTAACAGTAATAGTTTAACAGAGTTGGAAGGGCCCTTGGAGGTCTTCTAGTCCAACCCCCTGCTCAAGCAGGAGACGGAGGAGGAGGAAGACTGTGGGGTCCTCGCTGTTCCCTGAGCTGGGTGGTTTTCTTGCAGACGTTTCATGACCCAACTAGGTAACATCATCAGGGCTAGAAAGGAGGGGAGAGTTGCGGAGAGGAGGAGGAGGAGGGGGGGAGGAAGAAGAAGAGGAAGAGGAGGAGGAGGAGGAGGAGGATAACCCTGGAGTTCTTGGTGCTCTCTGAGCTGGGTGTTTTTTTTTTCTTGCAGACATTTCGTTACCAAACTAGCTAACATCATCAGGGCTAGTAAGTGTGGGGGCCACCCAGAGCACATAAGCAGGCAGCAAACCTCCTTCCCTTCTAGCGCTGAGCCAAGGGGGGAAGCCATATTTGCTTAACGACCGTGTGTGATTCGCTTAACAACCGCAACGCTTTGCTTAAGAACCATGCCCCCCCCCCCAAAAAAATATCATAAAATCGGGCGTGACTCTCTTAAGCGGCTTAGCGACAGAGGTCCTAGTCCCCTAGGCGGTCGTAAACCGAGGACCAGTTGAATTTCCACCAGGTGGGAACCTGTCATTCAGAACCATCCTTTTTTTTTTCTTGCATCTTCATCAAATCTGGGTGGGGAGCCGGAGTTATCCCCGCAGACCTCCGAGAGGAGAGCGGAATGAAATAGCGGCTTTCATCTTCCGGTTTGGAACGTAAGGAGCCTCCCTTGGCCCATCAATCTACCTGCGGCACTCCGCTCAGCCCCGGATCCCTCCGTCCCCAGGTCCCTGCTACCTGCAGGGGAAGATCTACAGCCCTCTTCCAACTGAATTGCCCACTTCATTAGTCGCGGGCTGGGAGTGATAAAAGCGCTGCGCAGTTGGGGCCTGTGTGGTCCACCGCTGTGCGCGCACAAGCTGCCTGGTTGAATGGGGGGGGCACCTGCACACCAGCCTGAGCTTGGAAGGGATGGTCAGCAGCATTTTAATGCCTGCTGTGGGGGTCCCAGGTGCTCTCTGGGCTGGGCGGTTTTTTTGCAGAGGTTTCATGACCCAAATAGGGAGCATCATCAGTGCTAGAAGGGAGGAGGAGGAGGAGGAGGAGGAGGAGAGGAGGAGGAAGGAAGGAAGGAAGGAAGGAAGGAAGGAAGGAAGGAAGGAAGGAAGGAAGGAC
>NW_015386826.1:287039-289539 GCF_001527695.2 Protobothrops mucrosquamatus
TCCTTCCTTCCTTCCTTCCTTCCTTCCTTCCTTCCTTCCTTCCTTCCTTCCTTCCTTCCTTCCTTCCTTCCTCCCTCCCTCCCTCCCTCCCTCCCTTCCTTCCTTCCTCCCTTCTAGCACTGATGATGTTCCCTAGTTGGGTCATGAAATGTCTGCAAGAAAACCACCCAGCTCAGGGATCACCAAGGACCCCACAGTCCTCCTCCTCCTCCTCCCACCACCACGAAAACCCTCCACCCACCCTCCATCACCGGTGAAGTCTCCTTCTACATATTAAATCCTGATTTTCTGGAAGCCTTCCCTGTTTAGATAGCGCTCATTGTCTCTAATCCTTCAGAGTCCAGCACTTTTATCATCTCCGACTCCGAGGCTGTCCGTGACCCACGATTATGACCAAGGTGGCCTGCCTAATGACATCTTTCCGGCAGCAAGGGCGGGGAGAGAAACGTAGGAAATTATTTATGGTCCAAATTTAATCAGGCGGAAGGCCAGAGGAAAGGCGAAAGGGCTACCCGGTTTTCGTGGAAATTGGCAGACAGCGGAGGGATCCCTGGCAGCTGTTTAGGGGTTCGGCTGCTTCCTCCAACAGTCCGGTATATTTCTGAATGAAGTGAAGGTGAACGGATCCCGTCAATAGCTACCAGACCTGTCAATCAAGAAAGCGAAGGGCTTTGGGGGAGAAAAGGGGTCCTGAAGCCCACCCACTCATGGATGCAGACTTGGCGGCTTCCACAGGGCCTGCCAGCCGAGTTGAGAAGGAGGGGGATGAATAGAATAGAATAGAATAGAATAGAATAGAATAGAATAGAATGAAATGGAACAGAATTATAGAATAGAATAGAATAGAATAGAATAGAATAGAATAGAATAGAATAGAATAGAAAATATGGAATAGAATAGAATAGAATAGAATAGAAAATATGGAATAGAATAGAATAGAATAGAATCATCGGATGGAATAAAATGGAATGGAATGGAAGCAAACTGGAACTAAGGTGGGATTTCCTGACAATTAACCAGTGGAACAGCTTGCCACTAGAAGTTAAGGGTGCTCCAACACTGGAGGTTTTTAAGAAGAAACTGGACAGCCATTTGTCTGGAATGGTAAAGGGTTTCTTGCTTGAACAGGGGGTTGGACTAGATGACCTCCAAGGCACCTTCCAGTTCTATTCTGATTGAAGAAGGGTTGCAAGAATTGGGCATAGCTAGTCTAGTAAAGAGAAGGACAAAGGGAGACATGATAGCAGCCTTCCAGTATCTCAGGGGCTGCCCCAAAGAAGAGGGAGTCAAGCTATTCTCCAAGGCGCCTGAAGGCAGGACAAGAAGCAACGGATGGAAACTCATCAAGGAGAGAAGCAACCTAGAACTAAGGAGAAACTTCCTGACAGTGAGAACAATTAACCAGTGGAACAACCTGCCTCCAGAAATGGTGAATGCGCCAACACTGGAAGTTTTTAAGAAAAGACTGGACAGCCATTTGTCTGAAATGGTCATGGGTTTCCTGCCTGAGCGGGGGGTTGGACTAGATGACCTCCAAGGTCCCTTCCAGCTCTGTTCTGATTGACCGATCTCTGGCCTGGTTGTATTCTACAGTGCATGTGTCTCCAGAGTCTCTAAGCAGCTGGAGATACGGCCCTGTTGGAATAACAGTCGGAGCTCAAAGCCATCCAAGGTTGTGTCAGCAGAAGAAGACCCGTGGGAGATGTGGACCTCTGGGAGGTGAAGTCTACCTTGAGAGCCAGAATGAAGGAGACTCTGGATCAGTGGTTTTCTGATAGGGATGATGGGAGTTGTGGTGCCCTGGTTGGAGAAGGTCTTCAAGAACCTTGGAGCTGGATGGACGTGGGACCTGCAAGGCCTCTGAATTCTCTCCAGGAGCCTCCTTCATCCTCTTGTGGTGGGATTGAGGACACAGAGGATGGAGTGGGACATGGAGGTGGGTTCTGAACTTCCCAGCCCGTTCTTGGTTGATGGTGTGGGGCTTTGAGGAGGCCTATTCTGTCTCTTTTCCCAGAAAAGCAAATGATCATTCTTGAGGCTAGTAACTTCTTAAAGGAGGTGTAAAATTGTTTGAGACATGAAGCAGAGGAGGAGGGGGAGGGAGGGAGGGAGGGAGGAAGGAGGGAGAAGGGGAAAGGAAAGGAAAGGAAAGGAAAGGAGGAAGGGGACAGAGAAGGGGAAGGGAGAAAGAGAGAAAGAAATGAAGAGAGAAAGAAAGAAAGAAAGAAAGAAAGAAAGAAAGAAAGAAAGAGAAAAGAAAAAGAAAGAAAAAGAAAGAAAGAAAGAAAGAATGTAATCCACAGTTACCTTCTAGAGGAGATAGGCATAAAAATTTAATAGAAAGAAAGAAAGAGAAAGAAAGAAAGAAAGAAAGAAAGAAAGAAAGAAAGAAAGAAAGAAAGAACTTGTAATCCACTCAGTTACCTTCTAAAGGAGATAGGAGACATAAAAATTTAATAGAAAGAAAAAAAGAAAGAAAAAGAAAGAGAGAGAGAAAGAA
>NW_015386826.1:294539-298587 GCF_001527695.2 Protobothrops mucrosquamatus
CTGGATGCAGTATTCCAAGTGCGGCCTTACCAAGGCCTTGTAAAGTGTTATTAACCCTCCACGTGATAGCCCAGAGCTTTTAGTATTCCAGTATTCCAAAATCCCCAGCCATTTTTCCAGTTGCCTAAGGACCAGAAAAACCAGAACGGGCCCTTGGTTTATTTTTTCGTTTTATCAGAAGGTGAAAACGCTCGGTTTAAATCGCCAGGCGTTTCCTTGCTTCCGTTGGGATGAGTGCGAGGGCGGAAAATATCTCCGCCAGCAGCCACGTCACACCTGCACACACACACACGTGCGCTCAAGCGGTCCTTCCAGATTGCGGCCTAGACCAGATCTGGAACACGCTCCAAGGCGTGTAGGGGATTTTTAACACGCAACGGTGTCTTGGGTCCCGGACCCATCTGCAACTTTTGCCGTGTGTCTCAGCGGTAAGGAAAGATCTCCGGGCGGTAAATCTGACCATTGAGTGACGTGCTGCGTCTGTTCTTTTTTTAAAAAATTCAGTTAATAATAATAATAATAATAATAATAATAATAATAATAATAATAATAATAATAATAATAATAATAATAATAATAATAATAATAAAGTTGGAATTCTTACAAGAGAATTCTCTGCAGGAGAACAATCAAGCTTGGAGGATGCAGGCAGTCCTCACCGCCGTTCGTTTAGCGACCGTTCCAAGTTACAACGGCACTGGAAAAAAAGGGACTGAGGACCGTTTTTCACACTTAGGACCGTCACAGCGTCCCCACGGTCACGTGATCCAAATTCAGAGGCTTGGCAACTGGCTTGTACTTACGACAGTTGCAGTGTCCCGGGGGGGGTGTGTGTCACGGTATCTCCTTTTGCAACTGACCGACAAGCAAAGTCAATGGGGAAGCTGGGTTCATTTAATGACCGTTTGGCTAACTTAACCACTGCAGTGATTCACTTAACCTCTGTGGCGAGAAAGGTCGTAAAATGGGGCAAAATTCACTTAACGACTGTTTCACCTAGCGACAGACGTTTTGGGCTCAGTCATGGTCGTAAGTCGAGAACTACCTGTATGCAACATATAAATATAGTATGTAATAGTCCGTAATTATATATCTGGAGTAACGTAAATAATATAATAAATAATTGTAATAATAGGGGTTGGACTAGAAGACCTTCCAACCCTATTATTTTATCTTCTAAAAACATAGATATGAAAATATGAAAAGCATTACAATTAAGTTTAACAGCAACTCCTGCTTGAGCGGGGGGCTGGACTAGAAGACCTCCAAGGTCCCTTCCAGCTCTATTCTATTCTATTCTATTCTATTCTATTTCTGTTCATTTTCTATTCTATTCTATTCTGTATTTCTATTCTATTCATTTTTATTCTATTCTATTCTGTATTTCTATTCTATTCTATTCATTTTCTATTCTATTCTACATTCTACATTCTATTCTATTCTGTATTTCTATTCTATTCTGTATTTCTATTCTATTCTATTCTACATTCTACATTCTATTCTATTCTGTATTTCTATTCTATTCTGTATTTCTATTCTATTCTATATTCTATTCTATTCTATATTCTATTCTGTATTTCTATTCTGTATTTCTATTCTATTTTATTCTACTCTATTCTATTCTATATTTCTATTCTATATTCTGTTCTGTTCTATTCTATTCTATTCTATATTCTATTCTGTATTTCTATTCTGTATTTCTATTCTATTCTACTCTATTCTATTCTATATTTCTATTCTATATTCTGTTCTATTCTATTCTGTTCTATTCTATTCATTTCTATTCTACATTTTTAAAAAGGTGGTTTTTGGATAAACCGGGTGGCTCAGACGGAGAGAACGATCTCCTCCAGCAAGGAGTCCATTCACACAGCTGCAGTAGCTAATAAATAACTGAAAACAGACCTGGCAGAAATTAAATAAGCGAAGGGAAATTCAATTCCTCCTTTCAGTGATTGTTGTTGATGACATAATGTGCCTGAATGAAATTTAGAGCAGCGCTAGAGTAGATGTTTCTTAGTCATGTTGGTTTGTCACCGTTCACCGTCTCGAGGCCAGTTCCGTAAGGAACATCCCGGTTGGAGGACGATGTGAGGTTACTCTGGACCGAATTCACGTAACCGTTCGCAGGGATGTACTGGGAACAAGTACATTTTAATGTAAAGTTTGGATTTAAAGGAAAAATGTTACTGGAATCTTTTGTAAAAGATGCCACATGGGAAAGGCCCACCAGCAGAATTGGTACAAAAAAAGAGAAAATGGGAGAATAAGCCAGGGGAGAGAAAGAGAAAGGAAGAGAATGAGAGAGGGGGAGAGAGAGAGGGAAAGAAAGAGAGAGGGAAAGGGAGAGAGAGAGAGAGAATAAGAGAGAGGGGGGGAAATAAGAGAAAGAGAAAATGGGGAGAGAAAGAATAGAGAGAAAAAGAAAAAGAGTGGGAGAGAGAGAGGAAGAAAGAGGGAGAGAGAAAGGGAGAGAAGAAGAGAGAAAGAGAAAAGGGCAGTGGAAGAGAAAGGCAACAGAGGAAGAGAGAGAAAGAGAGAAGGGAAGGAGAAAGGGGTAAAGAGAGAGAAAAAGGGAGAATGAGGGAGAATTGGGAGAGAGAGAGAATAAGAGAAAGAAAATTGGAAGAGAGAATAAGAGAGAAAAAGAGTGGGAGAGAGGAAGAAAGAGAGAAAGGGAGAGAAAGAGAAAGGAAGAGAATAAGAGAGGGGGAGAGAGAGGGAAAGGGAGAGAGAGAGAGAGAATAAGAGAGGGGGGGAAATAAGAGAAAGAGAAAATGGGGAGAGAAAGAATAGAGAAAAAGAAAAAGAGTGGGAGAGAGAGAGGAAGAAAGAGGGAGAGAGAAAGGGAGAGAAGAAGAGAGAAAGAGAAAAGGGCAGTGGAAGAGAAAGGCAACAGAGGAAGAGAGAGAAAGAGAGAAGGGAAGGAGAAAGGGGTAAAGAGAGAGAAAAAGAGAGAATGAGGGAGAATTGGGAGAGAGAGAGAATAAGAGAAAGAGAAAATTGGAAGAGAGAAAAAGAGAGAAAAAGAGTGGGAGAGAAGAAGAAAGAGAGAAAGGGAGAGAAAGAGAAAGGGAGAGAATGAGAGAGGGAGAGAAAGAGAACAAGAGAGAAAGAGAATAAGAGAGAAAAAGAGTGGGAGAGAAGAAGAAAGAGAGAAAGGGAGAGAAAGAGAAAGGGAGAGAATGAGAGAGGGAGAGAAAGAGAACAAGAGAGAAAGAGAGAATAAGAGAGAAAGTAAAAGAAAGTGGGAGAGAGGAAGAAAGATCGCTGAAGTTGTTAAGCGGGTCACACGGTCGTTAAGCGAATCTGAGTTCCCCGTTGACTTTGCTTGTCAGGAGGTCGCAAAAGGAGATCCCATCACCCCCCCTCCCCGGGACGCTGTGACCGTCATAACTACGAAGTGTCCGAATGTTGATCCCGTGACCCTGGGGAGGCTACAACGGTCGTAAGTGTGAAAAACCGTCGTAAGTCCCTTTTTCCGGTGCCGTTGCGACTTTGAAGGGTCCCTAAACGGATGGTTGCAAAACGAGGACTTTCTGCACCTAAAAAAATGTAAGGGAAGGTCAATTTCCTTGGGAAGCAAGACAGAATTGTTTTGCTGCGGCTTTTTCCGAAATGTGTGTTGTTTTTTTTCCAGCTTGTTTAGATTTTCTTGGTTTATCCGTCCGTCTAAGGATAAAGTCGCCTTGATCCCGCTCGGCTGTTCAAATCCGATCAAGATTAGGCAGGTTCTGTCATCGGCGCCGGGTTCTGAGTGGAAATTGAACAGAATATTCAGAAATGTGGGTCTGCATGCCTCACGGGGATAAAAGGAAGTCTTGGAGAGGCGTAGAATCAGAAGGGGTTGAAGAGGTCATCAAGTCCAGCCCTGCACACTGCAGATTTCACTGCACTGTCCCTGTTAGAGGAGTTTTTGTCCTCTGTTGGAAAACCTCCATTGAAAGGGAAGAAGCTCTCCTCCTCCTCCTCCTCCTCTTCCTCCTCTTCCTCTTCCCACCACCACCATCTCCACTTCTTCTCCTCCTCCTCCTCCTCCTCCTCCTCC
>NW_015386826.1:305178-315178 GCF_001527695.2 Protobothrops mucrosquamatus
AATAGAATAGAATAGAATAGAATAGAAAATATGGAATAGAATAGAATAGAATAGAATAGAATAGAATAGAATAGAATAGAAAATATGGAATAGAATAGAATAGAATAGAATAGAATAGAATAGAATAGAATAGAATAGAATAGAAAATATGGAATAGAATAGAATAGAATAGAATAGAATAGAATAGAATAGAATAGGATAGGATAGAATAGAATAGAATAGAATAGAATAGAATAGAATAGAAAATATGGAATAGAATAGAATAGAATAGAATAGAATAGAATAGAAGCTGAAAGGGACCTTGGAGGTCTTCTAGTCCAGCCCCCTGCTCAAGCAGGAGAACCTACACCATCTCAGACAAGTGACTGTCCAATCTCTTCTTTAAAAATCTCTAGTGATGGAGCACCCACGATTTCTGGTGGCAAGCTGTTCCACTGGTTAATTGTCCTCACTGTCAGGAAGTTTCTCCTTAATTCCAGGTTGCTTCTCTTTCTGTTCAGTTTCCAACCATTGTTTCTCATCCTGCCCTCCGGTGCTTTGGAGAATAACGTGACCCCCTCCTCTTCTTTGGGGCAGCCCCCCAAATACTGGAATGCTGCTATCATGTCTCCCCTATTTCTTCTTTTCTTTAGACTAGCCAGACCCAAGTCCCGCAGTCGTTCTTCGTATGTTTTAGTCTCCAGGCCTTGGATCATCTTAGTTGCTCTTCTCTGCACTTTCTCCAGACTCTCAACCTCTTTTTTGTGATATGGTGACCAAAACTGGCTGCGGTACTCCAGGTGTGGCCTCACTAGGGCTTTATAAAGCGGTGCTAGTCCTTCTTGATGGAAAGCCTTTGCTGATGGAGATTCTTTCTTCCTCCAGGATGTTCTGTTGAGCTTGGGTTCCGTGATCGAGACCTCCAGCCTCCGGGAAGTCATCAAGGACGCCATCGCTTCCGTGCTGCCCAAAGTGGTAAGTGCCCGAGGGGGTCTTTGGGGAGAGGGGGTGGGACCAAGGGGCAGGCGGGACTTTGTTCGATCCAGGTGCGCCTCCACAGGTGAGTCAACCCCAACCTGGCGTGGACTCACCTGAGAGCACAGGGGTCAAGTCCCTTGCCTTGACCTCCTTGGCTGATGTTGAAAAAGCAACACACACAAAAGAAATCAGAAAGAAATACAGAGAAGCTTTATAGAATAAGGGACAATTGACTCCTGGGAGGAGGAAAATGAGCCGTTTGCATCTCATGAGGTTCTGCTCGGATCTCCAGTCAGGGATCGGAGAATCACAAGGTTGAAAGGGACCCTTGAGGTCATGTCATCCAGCCCCTTTGGTCAGGGCTGGGTCCACTACAGCATCTCTGTCATATGATCATTCGTGGTTTCTATGAAGGTTTCTGTGGGAGGAAAACAGCTCATCGCTTCTTCCACAGGGATAGAATAGAATAGAATAGAATAGAATAGAATGGAAGAGAAGAGAAGAGAAGAGAAGAGAAGAGAAGAGAAGAGAAGAGAAGAGAAGAGAAAATAGAAAATAGAAAATAGAAAATAAAAATAGAGAATAGAATAGAAAATAGAAAATGGAAAATAGAATAGAATAGAATATAGAATACAACAGAATATAGACTAGAAGAGAAGAGAAGAGAAGAGAAGAGAGAATAGAAAATCGAAAATAAAAATAGAAAATAGAATAGAAAATAGAAAATAGAATAGAAAATAGAAAATAGAATAGAATAGAATATAGAATACAACAGAATATAGACTAGAAGAGAAGAGAAGAGAAGAGAGAATAGAAAATAGAATAGAATAGAACAGAATATAGAAGAGAAGAGAAGAGAGAATAGAAAATCGAAAATAAAAATATGTGATCGCTATCAACCGGCTTGATAGCGATCACATAACACACTGACAAATGTCCTCCTCTCGGCTTCAATACGTGACATCAATAACTGGATCCTACTGTGATCTGATTGGCCCATGGCCAAAACAAGATGACACCTGATTGGCTCTCTAAACGCTCATTGTCATTGGCTACAATCAGATGAAGGAAAGCTACCTGAGATCAACCTAAGCAAGTTGTGCTTCCTTTTTCTGATTCTTTGGCTATAACTTTTCACAGAATACAGTGCAGATAATTGAACAAACTTTGTTGCATTACATTCTTGGTTAAATGATCTTTCCATTGATATATAACTTTATGGTACTACTCCAAAACAAAAGTGGTGTTATTAGCCATCAAACCTCAAAAATACACTTTTTCCCAAAAGGTTTCCACAATTTGGGCCACTACTGTAGTTGCTTTAATTTGGACATATTTCTCTCTGTAGGTGAGAAACAAGCAAGAAATAATTCTGCATGTCTTTCTTGCTTTTGGGGGTCCCGACTGGGAAGGTTTTAGAGGTGAGGAACATCTAAGGAACGATTGGTGACATCACCCAAGGTCCAGTCCCTTGAATATATATATATATTCAAATCTCAATATTTTAAAAATTCAGTTTACTTAGAAAACTGTCAATTCACAAGTTCCTGTGGCAGGAACAAAGCATTGGAACAATTTTCACCCATCTCAGCTTAAAACCTCTAAGGGGCTTTTGGGGGTTCATGGTGTCTAAAACCACACGTGATTTCCGCGATAAATTTACCGATCTCTCCCCGCAGCTGGCACCGTCAGGCTCAGAGATCAAATTGGCAGCGTAATCAACTTAAAAAACAAACAAACAAAAAACAGGCTGATTCAATTGTAGCCAGGGCAATTATTTTCCATAAAGCTGATTAAGATGAAAATCAGCAACCTGTTCGCGTGTCGGCTTCTGCCACACAAGATTGAGCGTGGAAGTCGTTCGGATAAAATAATTAAAATGAGTGAATTGTTGCAAATTGGGGCAACCTCGTGAGAGGTTGGTGAAATCTTGCACAATCCCACATAAAGTCTTGGCCAGATCTTATCTGCTTCGTTCATGCGTTATCTTGTGGATGTGGGTCATCTTGATCCAGCTCAGGGGTCTTCAAACTTGGCCCTTTGATGACTTGTGGACTTCAACTCCCAGAATTCCTCAGCCAGGCACACTGGCTGAGGAATTCTGGGAGTTGAAGTCCACAAGTCATCAAAGGGCCATGTTTGAAGACCCCTGGTGCAGCTCAATACTGGGTCCTTGTCCGGGGCGTTGAAGCCCAACTGCACACGCCCGGGTGTGATTGAAGCAACACAACTTTATTCTGCACAGAAGGAGGATATGTTGAGACTCTATAAAGAGTGCAGAGAAGAGCAACAAAGAGGATTAGGGGACTGGAGGCTAAAACATATAAGGAACGGTTGCTGGAATTGGGTATGTCTAGTTTAATGAATAGAAGGACGAGGGGGGACAGGATAGCAGTCTTCCAATATCTCAGGGGCTGCCCCAAAGAAGAGGGAGTCAAGCTCTTCTCCAAAGCACCTTGAAGGCAGGAGAAGAAGCAACAGATGGAAACTAATCAAGGAGAGAAGCAACCTGGAACTAAGCAGGAATTTCCTGACAGTGAAGACAATCCTTCAGTGGAATGACTTGCCACCAGAACTTGTGGGTGCTCCATCACTGGAGCTTTTAAAGAAGAGATTGGACGGCCATCTGAATGAAATGGTATATAGGCTCTCCTGCTTGAGCAGGGGGGGTTGGACTAGAAGACCTCCGAGGTTCCTTCTCACTGTTGATCTGTATTCTGATTGAGAAAGACTATGGCGACGTGATAGCAGTCTTCCAAAATTTGAGGGGCTGCCACAAAGAAGAGGGAGGTCAACTTCTTCTCCAAATTACCTGAAAACAGAAGAAGCAACGGATGGAAACTCATCAAGGAGAGAAGCAACCTGGAACTAAGGAGAAACCTGACAGTGAGGACAATTAACCAGTGGAACTCTTTGCCTCTAGAAGTTGTGGGTGCTCCAACACTGGAGGTTTTTAAGAAGAGCCTTGACAACCACTTGTCTGGAATGGTATAGGGTCTCCTGCCTGAGCAGGGGGTTGGACTAGATGACCTCCAAGGTCCCCTCCACCTCTGTGATTCTTTTATTCGGTATCCCCCCTCAGAGTCTGTGGTGATTGTTGTTTACAGGCAGCCAAAGTTCCAAACTCACAAACTTGAACCTCATGAGGTCACAATACAAATGGCTAAAACTCCTATAGCGATTAAAGATACAGATGTTCATAGGTTCCCCAGAGGTTTTCATACTATAACGGTGATTTCAGCAAGTCTTACGTTGTACAGGTAGTCCTCAAGTTACAGCCATCCATTTACTGACTATTCAAAGTTACCACGGCACTGGAAAAAAGGGACTTATGACCGTTTTTCACACTTAACGACCGCTGCAGCATCCCCAATGATCACGTGATCAGAATTCAGACACTTGGCAACTGACTCGTATTCATGACGTGGTTGCAGTGGCCCCAGATTCACTTAACAACCGTGTGACTAATCTGACAACTGCAGTGATTCTCTTAACGGCTGTGGCCAGCAAGGTCGTAAAACGGGGCAAAAGCCACTTAACAACGGTCCCGCTTAGTGACGGGAATTTCGGACTTCCCTTGTGGTCCCAAAGCTGAGGACTACCTATATAGCCAATTTCCCCATTCTTGCCGGTCTCTCTGATAAGACCTCAGCTCTGAAGTTTTCGTTAAAAGTTAGATGAATAATCATCTTATTCCTGGGCTGATTGACAGCCGGGTTCTTTAGCCAGGATGGAAGCAAAAGGAACAAATGAGCTTTGGATTCTTCCAGCTGGGAAAAAGGAAAAAAAAACAAACACTTTTTAAGACCAAGCAAGCCCTCAGGCTATCTCTCCTTGATCGTTTGCTGATTCAGCAGTGAGAAAAATCTGGCAAAATACATCAAGGTCGGTGTCCGCAGCAATGGAGAAATTCACAAAGGTGCAAAGGCTTTGTAAATCCTCGGGCTTTGATGCAGCGGCTCCAGGGGATCTGTCAAGTCCGAAGGGCGACGGTGCTCCATCAAAAGAGGCCCATCCTCTCCTCATCCCCAAGACTGGCCCATTCCAGGATCGCCTTACAGATTGCAAACTCATTTCTTTTTTTAAAGTCTTTTTTAATTCTTCTTATTCTTATTCTCTGCAGAGAAGATAAACAACACTCCCAAAGTCTACAAACCTGTGTAGATTCAGAATAGAATAGAGTTGGGAGGGACCTTGGAGGACTTCTAGTCCATCCCCCTGCTCAGGCTGGGAACTCTATACCCTATTCAGACAAATGGCTGTCCAGTCTCTTCTTAAAAGCTTCCAGTGTTGGAGCATTCACCGCTTCTGGAGGCAGGTTGTTCCACTGGTTCATTGTTCTGACTGTCGGAAAGTTTCTCCTTGGTTCTAGGTTGCTTCTCTCCTTGGTTAGTTTCCATCCGTTGCTTCTTGTCCTGCCTTCAGGTGCTTTGGAGAACAGGTTGGAAACTGACCAAGGAGAGAAGCAACCTGGAATTAAGGAGAAACTCCCTAATAGTGAGGACAATTAACCAGTGGAACAGCTTGCCACCAGAAATCGTGGGCGCTCCATCACTGGAGGTTTTTAAGAAGAGACTAGACAGTCACTTGTCTGAGATGGTATAGTTTTCCTGCTTGAACAGGAGGCTGGACTAGAAGACCTCCAAGGTCCCTCCAAGCTCTATTCTATTCCATTCTGTTCTATTCCATTCCATTCTATTCTATTCCATTCCATTCCATTCCATTCCATTCTATTCTATTCTATTCTATTCTATTCTATTCTATTCTATTCCATATTTTCTATTCTATTCTATTCTATTCTATTCCATATTTTCTATTCTATTCTATTCTATTCTATTCTATTCTATTCCATTCCATTCCATTCCATTCCATATTTTCTTTTCTTTTTTCTATCTATTCTATTCTATTCTATTCTATTCTATTCCATATTTTCTATTCTATTCTATTCTATTCTATTCTATTCTATTCTATTCTATTCTATTCTATTCTATTCTATTCTATTCCATATTTTCTATTCTATTCTATTCTATTCTATTCTATTCTATTCTATTCCATATTTTCTATTCTATTCTATTCTATTCTATTCTATTCTATTCCATTCCATTCCATTCCATTCCATTCCATATTTTCTTTTCTTTTTTCTATCTATTCTATTCTATTCTATTCTATTCTATTCTATTCTATTCTATTCTATTCTATTCTTTTCTATTCTATTTCTATTTCTATTTCTATTTCTATTTCTATTCCATTCCATTTCTATTCCATTCCATTCCATTCCATTCCAATAGAGAAAAATTACACATTCACAGTGAGGAGATGTTTTGAGGGATACATAATAGGGCAGGGGTCCCCAACCGTGGCAACTTTTAAGACTTGTGGATGGCTGGGGAATTCTGGGAGTTGAAGTCCACAGGTCTTACAGTTGCCAACGTTGGGGACCCCTGCAATAAGGTCTCCATGGGCCAGGTGTGTACAGGCTGCCCATCTCTGATCCTACCGGTATTGTTCCCAGTTCAGAAAAAAATGATTTTTTTTCTCTCTCTCTCTCCCTCTCTCCTGGCAGGGGTTGAACAGCCCTTCTTAAGTCAATGTGATTGAATTACTGGGACGATGTACCTTTTGCAGACTGAATTAGAAGATTAATGGGCTATGTTGTCATCTTCTAATTTTATTGTTCTCGGCCGAACCTCCTGGGGTGGGGTGTGGGAGGGGACAAGGTTATGAATAAATCTTGCTGTTGAAAAAGGAGAGAAAGAACAAGCCACACAAAAGAAATCAGTAAGAAATATAGAGGCTTTATAGAATAAGGGGCAATTGACTCCTGCGGGGAAAATGAGCCGTTTGCATCTCATGAGGTTCTGCTCGGATCTCCAGTCAGGGATCGGAGAATCACAAGGTTGAAAGGAACCCTTGAGGTCATGTAATCCAGCCCCTTTGGTCAGGGCTGGGTCCATTACAGCATCTCTGTCATATGATCATTCGTGGTTTCTATGAAGGTTTCTGTGGGAGGAAAACAGCTCATCACAATATTTTAGCCTCTTCCACAGGGATAGAATAGAGTAGAGTAGAGTAGATTAGAGTAGAATAGAATAGAATAGAATAGAATAGAATAGAATAGAATAGAATAGAATAGAATAGAATAGAATAGAATAGAATAGAATAGAAAATATGGAATGGAATAGAATAGAATAGAATAGAATAGAATAGAATAGAATAGAATAGAATAGAATAGAAAATATGGAATAGAATAGAATAGAATAGAAAATATGGAATAGAATAGAATAGAATAGAATAGAACAGAATAGAATAGAATAGAATAGAATAGAATAGAAATACAGAATAGAATAGAATAGAATAGAATAGAATAGAATAGAATAGAATAGAATAGAATAGAATAGAATAGAATAGAATAGAAATACAGAATAGGATGTAGAATAGAATAGAACAGAACAGAATAGAATAGAAATACAGAATAAGATGTAGAATAGAATAGAAATACAGAATAAGATGTAGAATAGAATAGAATAGAATAGAATAGAATAGAATAGAATAGAATAGAATAGAATAGAATAGAATAGAATAGAAAATATGGAATGGAATGGAATAGAATAGAACAGAATAGAATAGAAATACAGAATAAGATGTAGAATAGAACAGAACAGAACAGAATAGAATAGAATAGAATAGAAGGGATCTTGGAGGTCTTCTAGTCCAACCCTCTTCTCAGGCAGGACTATGTCTTGAGATCTACCCTGGATCTCTGTAGAGAATCAGAAATATGACCTTGATGGAGATATTCAGCCTCCGTTGCCCAGGGAAAAAGCAATAAAGCATTTTTAAACTCCAGAACATCTGGATAACATCCAGAACTCATTCAGACAGAGTCACTGGAGTATAAGAAGGAGGAGGAGAGCCAGCATGACCAGATTTACAAGATTGATGTCAGTTTCACGAGGCAGAACTTGACCATGAAATCATCTCTACAGGAAGGTTAAACCTACTTTTATTGAAATGGGCTTACAATTACAGGATCTTGCAAGCAGCCAAAAAAGCGAATACAATCCTCGGTTGTATAAACAGAGGCATAGAATCAAAATCGCGTGAAGTATTTAGGACTGCTTTACAAAGCCTTAGTTAAGGCCACATCTGGAGTACTGCAGCCAGTTTTGGCCACCACGTTACAAAAAAGATGTTGAGACTTTGGAAAAAGTGCAGAGAAGAGCAACTAAGACGATTAAAGGCCTGGAGACTAAAACATACGAAGAACGGCTATGGGGTTTTGATAGTCTAATGAAAATAAGGACTAGGGGTGACATAATAGAATAGAATAGAATAGAATAGAATAGAATAGAATAGAATAGAATAGAATAGAATAGAATAGAATAGAATATAGAATGGAGTGGAATAGAATAGAATAGAATAGAATAGAATAGAATAGAATAGAATAGAATAGAATAGAATAGAATAGAAAAAGGAAAGATGGAGAATAGAAGAAGGAAAGGAGAATAGAATAGAATAGAATAGAATAGAATAGAATAGAATAGAATAGAATAGAATAGAATAGAATAGAATAAGGAAAGATGGAGAATAGAAGAAGGAAAGGAGAATAGAATAGAATAGAATAGAATAGAATAGAATAGAATAGAATAATAAAATACAGAATAGAATGGAGTGGAATGGAATAGACTAGAGTAGAGTAGAGTAGAGTAGAATAGGAATAGAATAGAATAGAATAGAATAGGATAGGATAGAATAGAATAGAATAGAATAGAATAGAATAATAAAATACAGAATAGAATGCAGTGGAGTGGAGTGGAATGGAATGGAATAGGATAGGATAGGATAGGATAGAGCTGGAAGGGACATTGGAGATCTTCTAGTCCAGCCCCCCCCCCCCCCGCTCAAGCAGGAGAACCTATACCATTTCAGACAAATGGCTGTTCAGTCTCTTCTTAAAAACCTCCAGTGATGGGAGTACCCACAACTTCTGGTGGCAAGCTGTTCCACTGGTTAATTTGTTCTCAACACCAGGAAGTTTCTCCTTAATTCTAGGTTGCTTCCCTCCTTGGTCAGTTTCCATCCGTTGCTTCTTCTCCTGCCTTCAGGTCCTTTGGAGAATAGCTTGACTCCCTCTGGCTTGCTTCCTTTCCTCTGCCGAAGACCTATTTAAATAAAAATCAGGGGGCACCCTCGGAGCTGTATGTGTGTGTGTGTGTGTGTGTATGCCTGGGTATGTGTGTACATGTGTCGAGTTGCGCTTTAGATCCATTCTGGTGTTTCTCTGCCCGGTTGGCAGGCTGCTTTGATGTGTGTCGAGAACACAAACCATTTTTCTGACATTTGCTAATCGCCTGGCCTGCCCTCCCTCTTCCCTTCGTTCCTTTTGTTCGGTCCTTCCCTCTTTTTTTCTTTTTTCTTTTTTTTTTGTTCCCTCGGTTTTTTGTCTCCCCCTGAACTTTTCTACCCCCATCAGCGGAGGAAATGACAGCAAATTAGAAACGCGGATCTATCAAAAAGCCACCCACACTCCTCAAGTGCTTCGCCACCCACACTCCCGCGAGCGAGCCGCGTGCGAACGGCGTTCAGAGGAGCACAAACGCGCTGCCGCAACCCACAACGCCAGAAAAAAGGAAAATAGAACGCATACGCAACATCTCCCAACAAATGGACACCCACGCCACTTTACTCTAAGAGCGCTTGATCGCTCAACCTGCCAGAGCACAATCAACACAACGCTAGGAAAAGGGTAATGCTGTCACACATCAAAAACGACTCAGAAACCACCCACACACCTGGACAATCACCTGTCTGAGATGGTATAGTGCAGGGGTAGGCAACCTTGGCTCTTTTATGACTCCTGGACTTCAACTCCCAGAATTCCTGAGCCAGCATGGGGGAACTATGGGCCCTTCATGACTGGTGGACTTCAACTCCCAGAATTCCTGAGCCAGCATGGGGGAAACTTTGGCCCCTTCATGATTTGCGGACTTCAACTCCCAGAATTCCTGAGCCAGCATGGGGGAACTATGGGCCCTTCATGACT
>NW_015386827.1:0-2343 GCF_001527695.2 Protobothrops mucrosquamatus
TTTGATGTTGGATATTTTAATTAATTAACTCAAATGAGGTTTGACCAACAGCAGTATTTTCTACTATCCTATGTCTAGATAGAGTATCATTTTGTTCTTTCCATTTTGCTAAGCCTGGTGCTAGGACATGCCAGTTCTTTTGTCCATACCACTACTGGACAAGAAAGTCCACAAATATGATTTTAACTTAAAGCAATTTGTCTTTTTGTGGAGACTAGTGGTGAGGAAAATGGCTATATTATGTATTGAATACAGATATATACTGTCTTGTGCTAACTTTTAATCAAGCTGTTTGTAGCATGTTGTTAGTTTGCCAAGGTCTGTGGTTAGTTTGAAGATGGAATGGTAAAGTTCTGGACAGAAATCTAAATATGTACGGTAAATAAAGTAAAATATATAAACAGTGTTGAACTGCTACAGATTTTTTTATGCTGCAATTCATAAAACACATGGGCAAATTCCAGTGATGTCAGGGATGCAGGCCATTCATTGTAGCTACATCTTGACTGTGATGACTAAAAATAGTGCTACAGTTTTGTTTCTTTGAGGCTCATGACATATTGAAACTGTAGTGTTCAGTGCAATATAGACTGAACAGAACTTTTAAAAAACAAACCAGTCCTGAAAACTCTGCAAAACCCCAGCCCTCTCCAGTGCCCTGCCTATTGTGAGCTTTGCAATTGGACACTTCTCAACATAAAAGGCAGTTCTTGATCATCAACCCCCATAACAGCAATAGCAATAGCACTTAGACATATCTACTGCTCCACGGTGCTTTAAAGCACTCTTTGAGCGGTTTACAATGTCAGCGAATTGCCTCCAACAATCTGGGTTTTCATTTTACTGACCTCGGAAGGATGGAAAGCTGTATCATCACTCCTAACAGAGTACCATGACTGTGGATTTCTTTAAAATTACAATTTTACCTCACAGTACAAAAGAGTAGCAAGAGTTAAAATCCTTAGTGAAAAAGGCGTTTTCTTTTTCAAACTTCATATTACTCAGAAGTTTAGATTTCTGGAGAGTCACCTGTTTTTGAGACCCTGCCCTCCTGAATGACCCTTTTGATTCTTAAATTCCAAGCTGAGTTTTCATAGAAAGCCCTAGAAAAATGTTTGTTTTTTTTTAAGTGGATGTATGAGATAGGGCTTTACAAATAAAAATGAACATGGAGTGTACAGGGCATTGTTTTAACATATACATTGAAATAGATATTATGTAATTGTTAGATAGAGTGGGCTAATGCATATGAATTTGATTATAACTGTTGTGTGATGTTCAAATAATTTCAAACAGAAAAATCCTTTATCTTTTATGATTATACATCTTAATAAATGCCAATTTCATAGATAAGCATCATAACCGGCAGTAGTATCTTTTTCATTCCTTTTTTTCAGATGCTGTTCTAGACAGATGTCAAAACATAATTTGCCAGTGCGACAAAGAAGCAGCTCGGTGTTGGAGATTTGCATCATTCAATAAGCGCTATATCCTCTACCCAAATTTTCTTTGTGGCCCAATATATCCTTTATGTGGCTACAGGCATTAATAGATTTTTATAATAAACAATTTAAAACTGTTAAGGTTTTTAAAAATGTTACAGTGTTTATTTGCACATTTTTCAACCTAAAGACTACAGGTTTCCTGATCGTTTATACTTTTCCAGCTTCTGAAATTATGAATCATACTTGGACTACTGCAAATATCTAACAACCGGTTGATGTCAGCAGAGGAATCTAGCATTCCTGCCCTCTGGTGATCATCAGCCAGAGACAGAGGGGCTCCAGTGTTGCAGAATCATTTATTTAGAAATATATGCTGTAGGTTTTGAAAATGTGCATATGAACATTTGTGTTACTTAAGTACATTTACCAGTTTAAGAAGCTAACATGATAAAATATATGTTCACCATATGATTCCATTCTGTATAGAAAAACAATACAATTTTACACAAATATCAAATCTTCTTTTTAAAAAAGGAGGCCAGTATAAGAACAATACAGCAATGGAAATCAGTACAGTACAAAAAAAAGGGGGGGGAATGGGGACTGTAATGTAACTTCAGTGCAAAAATAAAAAAAGAAGCACTTTCTTTGCTAGTGAACAATTCATTTTCTATGGTATATGTTTTTGTACAGTACATTTAAGCAGGGCTTTTTTTCTGCCGGAACGCGGCGGAACGGCGTTCCGGCACCTTTTTCCGGGCCGGCCGCACCGGAAGTAGCCCCTCCCAAACCGGAAGTAGCCCCTCCCACATTTTACTTGCATCTTTTTTCTAAAGGGGCGGTCCTAGGGTTTGATGGGGGCGTGGCCAGGTTTGAGTTCCGCCACCTTTTCGCTGAG
>NW_015386827.1:3150-26919 GCF_001527695.2 Protobothrops mucrosquamatus
TTCTGCCGGAACGCGGCGGAACGGCGTTCCGGCACCTTTTTCCGGGCCGGCCGCACCGGAAGTAGCCCCTCCCAAACCGGAAGTAGCCCCTCCCACATTTTACTTGCATCTTTTTTCTAAAGGGGCGGTCCTAGGGTTTGATGGGGGCGTGGCCAGGTTTGAGTTCCGCCACCTTTTCGCTGAGAAAAAAAGCCCTGCATTTAAGAAGACTTACTAAACAGGCCTACCGAAGGATGACAAAATAGCCACATGCAATGTGAAACCTTCACAATATTTTTAACTATATATATAGAAATTTTTTAAGTTGTCCTGGTTTTGTTAATCCATATGAATTTCACATTGATGTCAGTTCAGCCCTTCAGTAGCTGACATCCAGGAATGTCCATATGACTGAGTGCATTAATGGAATGGGTTTTTTACTTTCGTAAAGAGTCCATTTTGTGAGTGTGGCTGTATTGGGCACTGTAACCATTGATGTTCTTATAATCCTGTCATATCAGAAAACACCCATAATAGATTTATAAAGAAAAGTTTGGGAGACTAGTTGACCAACTTTTTTCTCTTTTGAATTTTCCCTTGGAATAGCAGTTGGCTAGAGAGCAGGCCTGGGAAACCTGGAATCTAAACCTCCAACTTCCAAGATACAGGCAGAAATCTAACCCCCTGGAAATTCTAGGTAAAGCAAGTACTTAAATAGATTAATTCTAGGATACATTTTTATTTTCTATGTATTTAACTAAATTTTTTACTATGAAATTAGGAAAAAAGGAAGAGATATGTTCACCACCTTGAGCTATTTATAAAAATAAATAAGACAAGATATAAATAAATACATAAATCTTTTTTTCAGGCATATTTGGCTTTCTCACACTGGCTTTATCCAATTTTAATTTGTTCCCACCATGACCTAATTTCTTTCTTTAAACCTAACACTGTGTGACTTTTTGCTATTGTATGATCTTAATAAACTGTCATTGCTATTTTAAACTGATGTTTTTGGCAGCATTTCTATGTCTGCATCATCATATATATCACCATATTAACTTTAATGTGGTTTCTATGGGTGCCACTGCTTGACTATCCTGCCCAAGCCTCTTCCCCTATATGCAGAAATGAGGTTGCTTTTGCAAATGATGAAAGCAAACATTGCTAATTCATGCAGAGTTCTTCCCATTTTTTTTGTTTACCTCAGTAAAATATTCCAGTCCTCAGCTATCAATATATGACACAAAGTATGTATTTATGATTGGTTCTATCTGTTGCAAGTTTCTAAATGCATGCTTTAAGTAGTAAAATATTTGCACATGAAATACTCTTCAGAAAGTTTTATTCCCCTTTCCCCACCTTTATTCCATTTGCCCTATACATTGTGTAAATAGTAACCTGCATAGTACAGAACTGAACAACGATCTATTAAAAAAAAGCCCTGATTGCCAGTGTAGTCAGAAATGCAGTGGCAGGAGGGGATACTCTGAAGAGAAGTAGTAGGGATGCAGTCCTTATTCCTTCCTCCATCTTCTGTCGCTTTCCTCTCAAACCACTTACTTGGTTTCCCAGTCTCAGGTTTTCAAAGTCAGTAATATAATTATTAACTTATATTGAGTTGAAAGGCCATTATGTTTTCATCCATACTGACAAGTAAGTCATTGATTAAAATTAATGTAAAAGTGTAAACTTTTTTTCATACACTCATTCTATGAATAAACTTCATATTTTTAAAAAAAAAAACATATGATCTAAAATAATGCTAAAACATTTTATTCTATTTTTAAAAATAAAATATATGAACATATAGTTTTTCTCCTATTGATTAACTATGTAATACTTGATATAATTGATATTATTCTTTAGTCCAGTGCTCCAAATTATGCTGAGAGGGAAAGAAAAAGAAGAAAGTAAATGATCAGTAAAGATAAAATATTGACAAGTAATATAAATGAATTGAAAATTCTTCCAGATGTAGGAATCAGTGCCAATCAAAATGCATTTTTCAATAAGTTTGTCTTTCTTCTCTTTGTGGTTATTAAGAGAAAAAATTGGAGAAGCAAGAAAATCAGGTAGGGAGTTAGTCAAAGACAAATTCAATTTTTACAAATAAAGAAGTCAAAGCCCATCTAGAAATACCCAAAGCATTTACAAGTGAATTTTCACAGGCATGTATCTGTCTGTCTGTCTGTCTACCTATCTATTTCTTTATCCATTAATATACCGCTATGATCTAAGACTTACGGTTAAGAATGTAATAGTCTTGATCAGATCAAGGGTCTTTTCAGCATTTTGTTTCTTGCAGTGGCCAATCAAAAGCCTCTGGGATGCTAATAAGGACATGAAGATACACCTCTCTCCAATTGTCCTCTTGCACCTGATATTTCAAAGTTTGCTGCCTTGGTTGTCAGTAGCACTGACTCTTCAAGACTAATAGCTCTTAAGAGACTTGGTGTGGTGGCAGCCACTTGAACAGCGTGTGCACAGCGGTGTAGAAAGCAAAGGAAAGACTACTACACTATATATTTCCCAGGAAAATCATGTTAATGGCAGCAAAACCTAACAATGGCCCCAAGTACGGGTGCCCCTTAAATGGGGCAGGGGTGCTAAGAATCTCCCGGTTCGCTAGAAGCATGATAAACCCAAAACTAGGAATTGGTACGTGGAATCTGAGAAGCCTATACGAAGCTGGGAAAACACACAACACTATTCAAGAAGTGTACAAATACAATATCTCTGTATTGGGAGTGAGTGAAATGCGCTGGCCTGAAAATGGAATATGTAGAATAGGAAATTATACTATCTATTACTCTGGTGAGAATAGCAAACACCATCGAAATGGAGTAGCTATAATTGTAAACAATCGTGTAAATAAATGCATCAAGTCCTTTATTCCTGTATCCGATAGAGTGATAATGATCCAAATAAATAGTACTCCAGTAAATATGAATGTTATACAAGTTTACGCTCCCACAGCTGACAGCAATGAGGAGGATTTAGAGAAGTTCTACGAAGATATAAGCAGTGTACTGAAAACCCTAAAAAGCAATAATATCACAATACTCATGGGGGACTTCAATGCAAAAGTGGGAGAAGGAAGTGATGCTCCTGTAGTTGGAAATTTTGGCTTAGGAACCAGAAATGGTAGAGGTGACAGATTTGTAGATTTCTGCAAGGAACATAGGCAACGTGTGATGAATACTTTTTTCAAGTTGCCAAAAAGACACCTCTACACTTGGAGATCACCAGCAGATACACGAAATAATGTAGTAAGGAACCAAATTGACTATCTTACAATAAACAAAAGATTTAGAAACTCAGTAAAATCAGTAAAGATATACCCAGGTGCAGATGTACCATCCGATCATAATCTACTACTTGCTGAAGTCCAGCTGAAACTAAAAAGGATGAAAACCCCGAACCCTGCTAAACCAAGAATCGACAGAGACTTCATCATTAAACAGAGGTAAGATTAAAGAAGAACTAGAAAATCATTTAAGGAAAACCAACGACTTGAATGATGATGTAGAAGCGAACTGGAATAAATTTAAAAATGCAATAGTAAAGGTAACAAATTCAAAACAGAGAGAGGGGTATCACAAGAAACAACAGTGGATGACGGAGGAAATTCTTCATCTCATGGATGAAAGAAGATCTTATAAAAATAAAAACAAAGAAAAATACAATGAATTGCAGAAAACAATTAGAAGAAAAATTCGACTGGCAAAAGAAAAGTGGTTTGCAAAGAGATGCAAGAAAATAGAAGAGACAGAACATATACATGATAATTTCAATTTACACAAAAAAGTGAAAGAAGCAGCAGGCCTCTACAAAAAGAAAACCAACAACTTAGTTGACAAAGAGGGGAAAATTATCTTAGATGAGGATGAAAAACTAAAAAGATGGAAGGAATATATTGAAGAACTTTTTGAGGACACTAGGGATGATATAGATATGGGAAGTATAACAACTGGACCAAATATCACTACGGAAGAGGTTGAACATGCAATAAAAATAGCAAAAACAAGAAAAGCTACAGGACCTGATGAAATCCCAGTAGAAATTTTAAAATTGTTGGAAGACAATGGGAAGAATTTTTTACTGCAGCTCTTCAGTCAAATATATGAAACAGGAAAGATACCAAATGATTGGCTAAAATCAACCTTTGTAACAATCCCCCAAAAAATAAATGCAAAGAAGTGTACTGAATACAGAACAATAAGCTTAATGAGTCATGTCCTGAAAATATTCCTGAGAATAATTCACACAAGAATATACAACAAATTTGAAGAGCGTCTAGATAACACACAATTTGGTTTCAGAAACAATCTTGCTACACGAGATGCGCTGTTCAGCATTCAGGTTCTTATACAGCGTTGTAGAGATGTCAATCACAGTGTTTACATGTGCTTCATTGATTTCGAAAAAGCTTTCGATAAAATAAGACACAGCAAACAATTAGAAATCCTGAAACAAGGGGGACTACGTGACATTCAAATAATAAAGAATCTGTATTGGCATCAGGTAGCAAATGTGAGACTAGGCCAAAAATACTCAGCTGATGCAGAAATAAGAGGGGTCAGACAGGGATGTATTCTGTCTCCACTGTTGTTCAATATCTACTCTGAGTCAATCTTCAATGAGGCACTGGAGAACATGGATGCTGGCATCAAAGTAAACGGTGTTTGGATCAACAACTTAAGATATACTGACGATACAGTTCTGCTTGCCAGTAAGCATGAAGACCTTCAGCTCCTCATCAACAGAGTCACAGAAATATCTGGAAAATACGGCTTGAGGCTTAACACCTCAAAAACCAAGATCATGGTCGTCAGCAAACAACCCATTAATTTACCACCAATAAATTCAGAAGGAATACCACTAGAAAAAGTTGAAAGATCACACACCTCGGTTCCAATTTACATGAAAGCTGGGGCATGACCGTTGAAGTAAAGACAAGGATAGAAAAAGCTCGAACAGCATTCTTCAAAATGAAAAAGATCTTCTAAAGTCACGACATAAGCCTAAGACTGAAAATCAGGTTTGTCAGATGCTATATTTTTTCTATCCTGCTCTATGGAGTAGAGAGTTGGTCTCTGACAGAAGGCCACCTGAAGAGACTAGAAGCATTTGAAATGTGGATTTACAGGCGGCTGTTATGTATAAGCTGGGTTGACAAGATCAGAAATGAGGAGGTGATAAGCCGCCTGTGAAAGCCAAGGGAAATCATCAAAACAATTAAAAAACGAAAATTAGAATATTTCGGACATGTGATGCGACACCCAGAAAAATACGGCATACTCCATTTAATCCTCCAGGGAAAGATTGAAGGTAAATGAGGTCCAGGCAGAAGAAGAACATCGTGGCTTCAAAATCTAAGGGACTGGTTTGGATAAAACTCAGCAGCACTTTTTTGTGCGGCTGCTGATAAAAACATGATCGCCAACATGATCGCCAATGTCTGATAACGGATATGGCACAAAAGAAGTTATTCTCCAGCAGTTATAAATGGAACATATGAAACCACCTCAAAATGCATTCATTAAATCTATATCAGTGGTTGCATTTTGAGTATTTGTACTGGTCTTCTATTCTGCTTCAGAACTGTTGCTAATATTTTATTGGAACTTTTAAAAAAATGGAATGAAAACAGTTGCAGTAACAAAATAAACCACTGAAAAATTATTTTTAATATGCAGCATACTTTTAGAGTTTTTTTGGGGAGGACTAAATATAGAATAACATAAAAAGATCTTTGAAGCCTTCACAGCAATCTTTAAACTCCTCTACAGACCCCATTAGGATTTTGCAGAAGTGCAACTCCTTTGACAGAAGGATGTTAACATGCCTGGAGAAGCTCCTAGCCAGAAAATGCTAGCACATTTCTATGAATCCAGTCATTGCTGATTGTAAACCATGCAATATGCTTTAATCAGCTGTTATTTAGTCAATAAACCACAGTTAAACAATGGGTAATCCTGCTCTATGAACTCCATTTGTTTACAGTCCCATCCTTTCCAGATATTTAAGATTATTTAAGATGCAGCTTTTCAAGTTATTTTTTTTATTTGTAGCTTGGGTGCTGTATATGCAATATATTTGCTAGGTTGTCAACAATTTAAAAATACATACAAACTGGTATGAAATGTATTCCCCCCCCAAACCATTCATATAAATGAAATACAGATACACACAGAAACAGAAGCAATTGCAACTAAAATCAAACTTAGAATAGAATAAAATAAACAGATTATAATATACTTTTATGTATAGATTAAGGGTAGTCACCTTGGAGCTGGAAAACCTTTAACATGTTGGGATCCTCTGAAATGTTATGGCTGCTCTCTTAAAATGTCTGCCACGGAGAAGATGTTCTGTTTATTAGAAGCTATCATATTGGGGTGCTCAGTTACAAAATACCCAAGTTGTTTTCTACCTCTCCATTTTATTTTTAGCTTTTAATTTTTTATTTCTTTGGGAGATGAGCACATTTCCAAACAAAAGATTCTTTAAAAAAATCTGTGAACCTTCCAATTTATTGTAAGTTATTTATCTGTTAGAGTTACATCCCACTTTCATTCCAGGAATCCAAATGGCCACGCATCACATTCCTTCCTCTTATTTCTTTTTCCCAGAATAACAGCCGGGTGGAATTGGTGGGGGGAGAGGGGGAAGAGAGAGAGATTGGCCCCGAATCATCCTGAGAACTTCAATGGCAGAGAATGTGTTGGAATCTGGGTTTCCTGAGTTCAATTCTCATATAAGTGCATATAGTTCAAATTAATAAAGTCATGTCCCCCTTTAAGGCAACTTTTGACCATGGTATTTTCCTATACATGTTTAAAATCACATTATTTCAACTTGGGAAATGTCCAAATGGGTGTAGAAGGAGCAGAAGGCAATCCAGGCTAGAGAAGAGATAGTGAGTCTTAAAGTACAACCCAGCCATATCTACTGCTGGATCCTGATTATTGGGTCTTTTCCTTGCTGGCTGATAATTGGAAAGGAGATAGCAACAAAGCCAGAGGAAGGAAACCAATCCCTTTGGTTATAATTAGCATCATACTTATAAAACAGGACAAACATTTCAGAATAGAGATGGTATAGGGATTGGCAAAGGGGATGGAAATTGATATGCTGGCTTTGTTTATATTAACACATGGATGGGGAGATAGGACATCAGCTCAGCAGGGAGGAAATTCCATAAATAATACTGCCCTGGATAAATGAATAGATTAACCAGGTAAAGGCATGCTCCTATATTTTAGTATTCATTAACACTTCACATGCAAGATATCATATACTGGAGAATAATGTTACACTTAGACTGTTATAACTGGGCAAAACATTTTCAGGAAACAACAAAAATATGTTTACATAACTTTTTAGGTCACAACTCTGAACAAGTGCCCAAAAAAGTGCTTGGACTACACAGATGCCCTGCATTTATTAGAATCACAAACAACATTTTATTAAATGATTATGTATTTCATACTCTACCTTCATGGGCTGTTGCTTTAGTACATGGAAGACACTTTCGCAGTCGAGGAATTAAGACTACAATCAGAACTATCAGGCCTCCAATACCAGCAGCCACCACACCAATGATTGTTCCAATCGATTCTTCTATACCAAGCCATCCTAAGGGAAAATTCATGGCTTAGTCAAAAAAGTAGTGCATTCAACATAAAACTCCACAAGAGAGTCCACATGGCAAAATGTTGCTACTGTAAATGTTTCTGTGGGATTATCTTACTTGAGCCTATCACTACAGGAACTTGGTTAAAAATTGAAGTATTATTCTGTTCAAGCTTTGATGTTTTTTTCATATATATAAGAAGTTAATGCCAGGACTGATCTACCCAATTACGGTAGCCCAGAGTGAACCCACAATTAATGTTTCATTAGTATTCATTACCACATTTTCCTCCCTGCCAACCAAAAGAAAAAAAAAATAGAAGCAATACTAAAAGAAAGAAAATGGCTGCACCTATCTGCTAATTAAAACAAAAACAGGTCTTTCTCTCAGCTTCCTTACAAAGTTATTGTAGGGGAAAAATAGGAGAAGGTATGCTTCCTTTGCACATAGGGTATGTATTCAATCAATAAATAAAACTAATTTTAATCCAGTAACTGGTTGTCAACTTAAAAAGGCCTAAGCCATCTGACCCCAAGGGGGAGGGCCTTCTCTGTGGGAGCTCCCACCCTCTGGAATGAACTGCCCCCAGAGATCAGGGTGATCCCTGATCTCCCTTCCTTCCGCCGCGCCCTTAAGACATGGTTATTCCAGCTTGCGGGACTGGCCTAGGGGAAACTTTTAGAGGGGGTTTTAATCATATTTTAATTAGATTAAATTTAAATATTTCCTTTTTAACTAATTTTTAAATTTGTAATGTTATTTGTGTATTTTTACCCGATTGTTAGCCGCCCTGAGTCCGCAAGGAGAAGGGCGGGATATAAATTTAATAAAATAAAATAAAATAAATAAATAAAATACGAGCATATCATTGTAACCCCCAAGACATAAACTGTTACCAAAGTGTCTTATTAAAATACTACTTAATTGTTTAATGGTTGATTAGGAAACACACAGCAAACAAAAATGTAGATGGGGATGGCATTTAGAGAAAATAAGTTAGGTTCCAATATTAAAACAGAGAAATAATGAATGTTCATCCAAAATAATCTCAGAGAAGAGAGGTGCCAAAGAAAACAGGTAAACCTTGAGTACTTCAGGAATAAAATAACACACACGTTAATTGGCTACTTAATGAATACAGAAATCTGGGTAGAGGACTTCCGGTTTTGCGCGGTAGTAACCGGTCGCGGGCTTGCGGATTCTCC
Source organism: Protobothrops mucrosquamatus (assembly GCF_001527695.2). Taxonomy (NCBI): domain Eukaryota; kingdom Metazoa; phylum Chordata; class Lepidosauria; order Squamata; family Viperidae; genus Protobothrops; species Protobothrops mucrosquamatus. The sequence continues at coordinate 11,980 of NW_015386827.1, forward strand.
GCACCCCCGCAGATAATTTCGCCCTGCCTGGGGACCCTAAATAGGTCTAAGTCACCCCGGAGAGGTGACGAAGAAAGAAGGGTGCTCCAGTGATTCTGGAATGGCAGTAGCTGTTCCGTTCGACTTGGGGAAAGCTTTCTAACCCAACAGGAGAAAGGCTGGCTGTATTGCATCGACCAGCCCAAGCTACTAGCAAACAAAGTCCAAAAGCACTAACCAGCACAACTGTGAACAGCGTGCTTGAAAGTGGGTGAGGAATTTGGTCTTCTCTTTTCTATTCTACATTTAATTTCCTGGAAAAGATCCCCAAGAAGCAAAATACCTCCGAAAGGGAAGGAGGGGGATTTTCGCCCCACCCTTATACTAACGGAAGCAACAAATTAATCTTTTTATGGAAGATCAAAATATATGGAAGTAAAATAAATATAAAACCTGAAATTTAAAATTTAAATCTGGATAAATCTAAAATTGTTTGAATGATTAAGACTCTCATTTTAAAGATAATTGTTCATTTTGGAAATTGAAAAATAAATAGTTGCTGACACCTAGTGGTGGATGAAGACTATGAGAGCTATGACTTTAATATAAGACTTGGCAAAACCTAGGAAAAGCTAATCTGTGTTTGTGGCCTTCAAAGTTTTAAAAACAAAGAACAGCTGTGACAAAAAAGACAATAATCTGGGCTGTAGACAGAGAGAATTATAAATTTCAGAAAAAAATCTTTTTTTGAACTATTTGGATTACAAATATCTATTTAATTGGGACTCTAAAGCTATTTGCAGAGAAAAGAAAGGAAGAGAAAAACTCAAATTCTTGGCCATCATGGATCAGAGACATGTAGAAAGAACATATCAAGAAAACATAAATACTTCACAGTGGGAGATATATAGTATACTGCAACTAATTCAAACAACAATGACTTTAAATCACAAAGAAATCCAAAATAACTTTGAAAATATAAATCAATCTATTTTTAAGTTAACTCTACAACAACAAAAATTCCCAGAAAACAACAACAGAGAAGGAGCAGATAAGACAGATAAATGGATATAGAATTGAGAATAGAGACTTAAAGATGGAACTTAACAAAACAAGGAAACATGATTTAATCCTAGTGGAAAAAAATTCACAAGAATTGGAAAAAACAACTTATCCCTTAAGACTACAAAATAAATCTGAGGATAAGAAAACAGATTGGATAAAATGGACCGTAGAGATGTCAGGAACATTGGAGAGAAAGGAAATGATAAGAGAAGCGGAGAGAAAGAAAAAGATTTTCAACAAACATGGAAAGGCAGAAGCCCCGTACAAAGACACTTTACCTGGTTTACTTTTTATATCTACAGCAACATTTACGAACATATGAAAAAACTTTTTGATTCAGCAAAATACATTGATTAAGAAAGATATTGGGCAAAGGAAAAAGACTAAAGTGGAAACCAAGAAAATAGATGATGGGACTTACCAGAAAGAATACTTAAAAAAGAAACATTTGTTTGAATATGGTTAAAGAAATAGAAAAGTTTTGGAATATATATGTCATTCTAAAAGGGATGAATTCCCTAAATAATATAGTATACTTTTCCCCCTTTTTTTGTTCTCTTGATATGAGTAATATAAAAAAGTTGAAATGACTTAGATAAAGGAAATGTTTTAGATACTTAAATGTGATTGAATTTAAGAAAATTATAATGGATAAAAATGTTTTGAATGAGAGTTAAAGGACTAGATGACTAGATGTACTAAATAGAATGTTTAAAGATTAAACGTATTTTTAATTATGATTAAAAATAATAAGAAATTTAGGAAATAAATATATATTAGCTTAGGAGGGATATATATTTTAATTGGATGTTATGTTTTATATTTCCTTACTCTTGCTCTCCTTTCTTTTTTTTTCATTGCCTTATCTATTCCTTAAGCAATGTAAAAGTGTGAGATGATTCATATGGAAAAATAGACTTAAATTTTTAAATGTAATCAATTTTTGAGAAAATCTTAACCAGTAAGAATACCTAGAATTTGATGGGAGAAACAAACTAAAATAAGGACTGTAACAGGATCTATGATAAGGCAACCAGAATGATTGGATAGAAAAGAAATATTATATTGATGTGATTATTATTTTTAGGAATATTGGAAAAAAATTATATATTTAATTGTTATCTATCAAAACAATAAGAATTGTATTAACTCAGTGTTGGCAAAAGAGGATATTGTGGGAAATGAGGAAATCAACTAAAACCAGGGCTTTTTTTTGTCATAGAACGCCCAGAACGGAGTTCCGGCACCTTTTTGGGATGGAACCTTGTAGGGTAGGCAAGGCGGGTTGTATGACATGTGTGAGTTCCGGCACCTTTTTTCTTTACAAAAAAAGCACTGACTAAAACCATTATGTGGATTATGGATTATAGAAATCAATTGTTAATGATTGTTTTACAAATGTAACCCAGACAACACACTGTTCACCAATTATTAAGTGATTTGTGTTTTTTAAAAAAAATCAATAAAATATATTACACAAAAAAAAGAAATCTGGGTAAATTGGTTTTTCTTTCCTAAATACATTTCCTTCTTAGAATCTTTTCTTCTAAGCATACTGCTCCATGAAACCTCCAAGAACAAAAGCCTCTAGTAAACTCTTTCCTGGCTAACCTCAAAAGTGTGACTCTGCATTATTTGAGAATTTAGTCATTTGGTCCTTAAAACGTCCTTATTACTGTAAGAAAATCCAGTTAGAAATTTCAATTAGTGTAGAATATGGCTGCCCATGCAGTCATTAGGACTTCCCGATATAGCCATGTAATACAATATTGCATATATATATCTTTGGCTGACTATTAGATTCTGTGTGCAAGGGTGCTTATGATGAAAGGCCTAGTCATCTCCACCCTTTTTTTTCCAAATAAAATCTTGATTTTCAGAAAGTTGTTAAAAGCCTAGATTTTTCAAATACCCTTCGGGAAAGCGGGGCAAAGAACAACAAATACTGTATGTAAGGTAAATGATAGTGCTATCAGTATAGATGTAATTTATTGAATTGTATTACAGATACATTTATATTACAAGTGTTATGTTAAAACATTTGAGTTGTTGATAATTTTTGATATTGTTGTATTTGTTAAGTTGATGGGGTTTTTTTGCTGAAAGCTACTTAGAGTCAAAAGACTTGATATAGTATTAAGACTTAGTCTAGTATAAAAGTGAAGGAGGGAAGATAGACACTAGATTGCAATCACTTCTGCAAAAAAAATGATCAAATGGGGACTTTTAGAAGCTAGTGGCTTGGATAGTGGCTCTTATTACAATGTGTAACATTTATTTATATTTTTGAACACTTAAACATGTACCCAGTCCACACTATAATGCGTCTGTATGGTTTTGACATAGAAAGAGTGTGAAAGGAAGGACATTTGGGAGATAAAGCACTGATGTGTCTTCTCTTCTTCCCTTTACAGCCCTTATTCTCATTTCTAAAGCAAACAGTATGATGGCAATACTGTAGAAGGAAGATGAAAAGGGAGAAAAGAAGCAAGAAGACAGAAGAAGAAAGAAATTCAGAAATAGAATAAAGTAGCTAGTCAGGCAACAGCTAAACAGCAGTGAACAAAAGCAGAGAACTTTGTCTTTGACAGTGACAAAGCACCAGAAAAGGATATCAAATATACTCTGTGACCAAAGTAATCCAGCCAGCCAAAGACGCAGGAACTGAAAGTTCATCAAATGGTCCACAGGTATTGGCATAACTGAATCACATAGGTGCTAGCATATGCAAGGGAGCCCAAGTTGTGGTGAGAGTTTCTCAGAAGTCCTGAGTGCTAATATCTGGCACTCCAAAAAGAGGCAGTGAAGGACCCAGTGGAAGGTAGACTATAGCAGCAGCCAGTAACAGGCCCTTTGGCAGTCACAAATGAGCTGCAGTCTTCCAGGAGCAACTAGGAATGATGTCAACTCCCTATCCAGCAACAAGCAGAACAGAAACCATGCAAATTACTGTAGGTTTAGGAGTGTCATGCATAAATCTAAAGTTCTATTGGGTTTAAAGAAAAAGGGCCAAGCAAAGCAAAACAGTGAAATAGAAATAAATAAAAAACTTAGAAGAAAGTATAGACCAAAGGAAATAATTAAAGATAAGATAGGTAAGAATTAGTCAATGAAGTAAAAATATTGTTGATATAATAAAAAGAAACAACATTCTTTTGGTAATAAATAAATCTTTATTATGTGATACTTGTAAGAAAAATCATATTTAGAATTGCATGTTTCCCTGCCTTTGATGGGTGCCATCTCACAAGCTGAACCTATAACAGAGAGATTTGCAATTTTAATCTACTCTGCCTATAGATATGATAGCAGACATTACAATGTAACACATGCTTCATCTGACCAGCTACTAACCTTATCTGATTTTTTTCAATAGTGGCAAGCAATTTCACTAGCTTGATCAAAAGCATCAATCTTTTTGGAAAGTACCTGCTATCTCATAAACACCACAATCTTACACCACAAGATTATTTCCAAGTCTTTACCACATCAGAAGCCCTTTTCTCATTGGTTCGGCATACAACTGACAAACTAATCTTGAATTAATCATTTGAATTTGTATTTAACATGTTCTACATTGTCAACCTTTTGATCCCAAACCAGGATTGAAATTGGGACACTTTTATTGATTTGTAATCCAGTGGTTTTTGTGGATTACAGCTATGATGATCAGGTCTGGTTGCAAAACTCCAGTGCATCAGAACATGGCAGCAAAGCAGTTAGTTTTTGCAATTCTTTGCTTGTCATCTAATTGTCACAACACTTTTACAGTTCAAATCTATTAGCCCTACTGATAGAATATAAGTATAATTGCACAAGTCATCTTTCTCTTGGAGTCCTCCAAGGTGTTAGATATATGGATATTTTTATGGAAAAATTATTTTCAAAATTATTCACAACTGAAAGATAATGACCACTAATTTGAAAATGGACAGGTTTTAAAATATTATATCTGTCTGTTTTTCAGTTGTACCAGTTTCCAAGCTGTTTCTGGTATGAACTGTTCTGTTCACTTGGAACTTTTAATTGACTTATGTAGCTGAGGACATTATGTTTAAAATATCTGCATTTATTTTGAAGTGTGATGTCTATTGTTTGGACAACATTTCATGCTTTTCCATTTGTTATACAGTTTTATAGACTGCCTTCTTCCTGAACCTGAAGGCAGTTTACAAACAACCAAAACTCTATTTCATGAAACTAAGGAAGATTTTTTAAAATTAAGTAACGAATTGCAATGTAGCTCATACCCCATTAGATCCAAGATGTGGAATAGCCACATCGTAAGTGAGTCAGGGGATTCCATACCTCAAACGAAGGCAACCACCAAGAAGACCTGACATCCAAGCCCCCATCCCCTTATCTCATGTGATTTGAGGATCCTCACTGAACCTTTCTCTCAAGAACTCCAAATCATTTCAGAAGGAATGGTCCTACAAATACCTGGAAACCAAGTCATTTAGGGCATTAAAGATAAAAACTGGTACTCTTAATTTTACCTAGAGCAGTGGTGGCGAACCTATGGCACGGGTGCCAGAGGCGGCACTCAGAGCCTTCTCTGTGGGCACGCACGCCATCGCCCCAGTCCTATGCCTTCAGCTGGGTTTTATAAAACCTTTTCGCTTTAGGCCTCCACCGCCGTGTGCAAAAAAAAAAAAGGTTCAATCAGTCAATTTCAACTTCTTGCAGGAAAAAAAAAGATCTTGCAAAGTTGGAATTGACTGATTGAACTTTTTAGTCCCACCTAGTCTGCCGTTACCACCGCAGCCATGCCCACCCAATTGGCAACACCCAGCCAATTGGCAACACCCACCCGGCACTCGACGATGCATAAGTGGGTTTTGGGTTGCAGTTTGGGCACTTAGTCTCTAAAAGGTTCGCCATCACTGACCTAGAGCAAACCAGTAGCCAGCACTATGACCATAGCATTAGTTATGTGATTATATCTGTACCACCAGACAGGATGCTGCACTTTGAATCAACTAAACCTTTGGTCACATCTTCAGAGGCAACACAAAGGAGAGCATATATGGTTTTCAGTTTTGCATTTGCATTGCTCTCTTGTTTATTTATTGTAAAGTCTTAAACACTTTGTTATGGAAAAATAAATATTACCCAAATGTGTTGATATTTTCTATTCTGTTCATCTAATAGTCTACCAGATCTTTGCAGCCTAGATCTGTAGTCGGAGTGTAATGGCTAGATTTACACATTATGATTTATTTTATATGGTTTAAGTTATGTGCACTTTCTCATTGTAATTTGTAAACCATATTTTATGGTTTAATGAGCTTTGTGAACTTAGCTTATTTAAAATAAATGATTAAACATGTATGCGCAGACTATGATCTTTAAAGCCAAGTCGCTTACTTTTTCAATGCCCCTCAGGTGCTTTCAGAAAAGGCTTTTATTAGGCCACCCTTGTGTCAGAAGAAGATCACCATAATTTATTTAACAGATAGTCTACCTGCAAGCATTCTAAAAAAATCTCTGAAATCATTTTATTTTTTAAAGCAGAACAAAATTTTACCTAGTGCTCTCTGGATTCTAAGTTTTGTGCCATCGCCGGTCACCACATCACCACTGGAAAGAATCACTTGGCAGTAATAAGTGCCATGATCACTGGCTGTCACTTTTAAGATAGTCAATGAAGCATCACCTTCTGATAAATTCCCAGCCATGAAAATTCTAGTGTTGTTTTCCAGGGCAGTGACATTATTTTCCATGACATCCTTCTGTCCTTTTCCGTCCCGCTTATACCACTTCACTGTGAGGTTATTCAAAGACGATCCTTGGGGACTGTGATACTGGCATCCAAAGACCACTGTTTCACCCTCCTTGGCTTTATCTTTTTCTGGAGTCTGAGACAGAAATGGTTGCCATGGTTCAGCAGTCATTGTGTTCATCCAAAACTCTATAGGATGGAAAGAGGAATTGCTTGAAGTGGCTGTATTCTCCTGTGTGGCATTAGAAACACCAGCATAAAGCACTGCAAAGGCAGAAAGACAGATCAACATTTTGGACTCTTTCAGAATATAACAATACTCTGGGATAGTCTTCCTCAAACTGACACTTCCCTATCTAGCACTTCCCATAATTTCCAATCAGCAAAGCAGTGTGTTTCAGAGGGAGGTTTTTGTAAAGGGGGAGGGGATTTATTATATAGTTTAGGGGTTCAATGGAAGATCTCCTTCAGAGTAGATTAGAAAAATCAAGAAATGAAGGGATGAGAAAGGGATGATTTACATTTATATGTATTTAGGAAAGAAATATATTTGAAATGTAAGTCTAATCTACATCTTCAGGATTTCACAAGAAATTTCCTCAGAGCATTTGCAGACAACCAACCGTATTGTTATCCCATATTTTGGCTACACAATTTAAATGAAGCAAAATTTGAGGAAGGCATTTGGAGTAAAAGCACTGTTTCATAGGGCATTTGAAGTAGCACCCATCCACTCCTAACCAGCAGAAAATTATCCTGACATAAAATTTGTTGCCGATTTGCTGATTCCCCTCCTTCCTGGACATATTCTTCTCAGATGATAGTTACTGTGTTCTGGGCATATTTTATCAATCACTATAGAAGCTGAAGTGTGTGATTAATTTCAGTTTAATGTTGCCACTGCTCCCCATTTGGAAAAGGCTACTACTTACACTACAACAACTTTTTAAACTGGTTCTTTCCAAAGAGCTCAATCAAAAGCCATGAGGGATCATCTGTGCAACTCTGTGTAGCCCTGCTAGTAAAATTTGTTCTGAACTACCAATACATTTGTCAAAATTTCTATCAAAATTTGTATGTGGAGGTAGGTAGGAGTAATGTAGCAGGAAGAAGAAATTGCATGGTCTGAACAAGAAAATGGTTAAAATAGTTTCTTCCAAATGCCTCTTATAGACAGTTTTAACAGAATGAAATAAGAAATAACACATTTAGCTAATGAATCTTATGACAAGCATTTTAAATAAAATAACAAGAAATTCTAAGTAAATCAAAGCTATAGCATTATTCTATTAAACTGTGGTGTGACTCAGTACAAATGTATTTAAATTATGATAGTTTTTCACATCCCGTAATGTTTGTAGATGTCTGTTTATATATACATGTGTTTGTGGGTACACATGTTTATATCCCTACTAGACAACCTGTGCCCTGCTGAGTCATCAGAAATATTTCCTTACCTAAACAGAGAAACAGAAGGATCGTGGACAGGCAAAAAAAACAGTGGGAGCAGGAGTGACTTCCAACTTTCTGCCAGTTTCTTGACTGAGATTGCTTGGGGGAAGCTGGGAGGGACCATCAGAAATTTTCCTCCCTCCCTTATATATACTGATTGTCTCTATAGATATAATATTTTTAAATATAGAAGTGATGCCTGATCATAATTGTATATTGATTATGCCCTTCTAATAGTTAAATCAATGCCAGGTTTGATTATGTTGCAATATCTGGACTTGTTTGAAGAGTGTGCATTTGTGTGTGTTTAGCATTAGAGGAAGCTTGTGATTCACATCTGTGATATCATATTCCAGCTCATTCTCTTGGGGCTTCATCATAAAGGTCACAATGCAGGATTGGCTTTTAATATTGCAAAAGGTCAGTAGACCAGAGGTATTTATTTCTATTGTCCATCTCCTATAAATATAAAAGCAAGCTAGTGGATCCTATTTTCATCTGTGATGCATGCAATATAACTAAACACACACATACGAGAGAGAGAGAGAGAGAGAGAGAGAGAGAGAGAGAGAGAGAGAGAGAGAGAGAATGGGCTATAGAAAAATCTTTCTTGCTACCATTGATCCTACTTTTGAGTTTTGAGCTGTGGTTATAAGAGAAAGAGTCCTCTGTTAGATTTCAGAGGCAGTTATTTACAGGTTTTTGTCCCTTGTTTGTTATTTTTTGTTCTTAGCACACAGCTCTTCCTTGCATCTATAGCTCTATATCAGGGGTGTCAAACTCGCAACATCATGTGATGTGTCGTGACATATCGGAACTTTTTTTCCATTGCCGGCAATGGGTGGGTAATCCAAATGCATCCAGAAAACACACACGCAGGCTATGATAGTCGTTCCTCCATAGCATTTTTTAGCACATACTCCCTGTGATTCAGAAGATGCTGTTCTGACATCAAGGCTAATAACAATGACAGGCTCTTCCTATGTGAATTTGTCTAATCATCTTTTAAAGCCATCTAAACCTTCCAAAGTTTCTCTCTTCAATCTAGAGTCTCCCTGCATTTAACTTAAGTAAATCATTTCAGTTTCTAATATTGTGAAAAATATTTTTCTCAGGTCCTTGATTTCCTGACAGTGTTAACTTTATATAATTTTTTAAGTTGTCTATCTATTGATTAACCACATGACCTTTTCCATCTTCTCTTGTCTTCCTCACAGGATACAGCACTTTTTTTTTCATTAGCAGTTTCTTGCTTCTGTTTCCTATACAAATTATTTTCTAGTCGGTTCTTTTTCATTGATCCCTTTTGTAGGGATCATTTTATCTTGATTTGAGCTTTTTCATTCTTTGTTCCTTTTATTCTTAGTCTCTTGGATTCTCTTCCCAGCTCTTACCTTCTTCCTTCTAAAATTTAATTCATCACAGAAGAAGAATCCTTTGCTCTGAGAAATCACACAGGCAGTCAGAAGCAAAAGCTTCTCTTCCACCAGCACTATCTATGAAAGTGCTGGTTGTTCCTCTACTATAAGGCAAAAGGGGGATGTAGCACTAGGTAATTCTCACTATGAGTCCATAATGCCAATACTAGAAAATCACTTTCTGTACAGGTGGCGGTCCCTGACTCACTTTGTCAGCATTCAGAAATTAAATAGGCTCTCTGGTTTGTTTAGTACACTTAGGCATTGAAAAAAGTGATTTATGACTGATTTTCACACTTACGACCGCATCCTCATGGTCACATGATCAAAATTCAGATGCTTGGCAACTGACTCGTATTTATGACAGTTGTAGTGTCTCAGGGTCATGTGATCACCTTTTGCGACCTTCTGACAAGCAAAATGAATAGGGAAGCCAGATCCACTTAACAACCATGTTACTAACTTAACAACTGCAGTGATTGACTTAACAAATGTGGCAAGAAAGGTTGTAAAATCGGGCAAAACTTACTTAATGAATGTCTTTCATAGCAACAAAAACTTTGGACTCAATTGTGGTTGTAAATCGAGGACTACCTTATTTGAATGGGAAGGCAACAATATCAGAGAAAAATGCATTGGCAAGCTACTTTTGTTCTATTGACCAGAACATTGCATGGCTGTGTCCACATAAGCACAAGCAATCAATCTGACTTGAGTTTACTAAGATTACAAGTAACTAAAACCATATCATGCATATCAATATAGCAAATACTGCTGCTGTAGTATCTGAGTATTTACAGTTAGATTGTTATCACCAGTTAAAATCCTCTTGCATAGATGAAAAGTGTATAGAATTTTGATGTGCAAAATGTTTAATATTACTTATTATGGATAATGAATAACGCTGAAATGACAGCTCTATATTGGTATGCATCATTTACAAAGTACTGTACTTGAAAGAGAACCTCTAATTTTATATGTTAAGAACTTTTTTATGGGCTTAATCTGAAGATAAAATGCCCAGAGCCGATTCAAGGGTTTGTTTGTTTTTTTGCTTGAAGTAAAATGGAATATTCAATCAGCTCACCAGTGAAAGTGCATGCTATTCAAGACTAGCCAAATTATTCTGGCAGCTGAAACAGAACATCTCAAATATAAAAGTACTGTGAGAAGAAATGGCAAATAGCTGCTTTTTCATGACATCCAAAACCAGCTTCCTGAGGAAGCTTGTTCTGTCTTATGACAGGGCTGGGGTTGTAACATTCAAAGATATTAATGCTCCTATGCTTCATGCCTATATAGAGGCTGCATATTTTCTTAGTCCTAGATAGGCAGCTAAACCTCTCAGAATCCCCTTAATTCAAGGACACAAAGACCCACTTGCTCCTTTTTCTCTCCTTTCTAGGTCTCCATATGCTGCTAGATTGTGAAAAAACTGCTATGCCATTAGATTTTATAGAGGTATATCTTAGAAGAACATGCAAAAAATCTTGTAGGCAAACAAATGAACAAGTGTAAACTAGAAAGTATATGATAAAGAGGTGAAAAATACAAAAGTTATCTACCAAAAGATTTTCTACATTGTTCAAGTAATCTTTTATACAATAATTTATGAGACAGGTGGGTGAAGAAACCAGATTCACACACATTTAACACCTGATCTTATTCAAAATTAATCTCCCCATGTTTAGAGGAGCTTACTCCCAAGAAGGTAAAAATGCCTAAGTTTATCATAAGCAATAATTTGAGAAGAAAATGCCATTGTCATTTTTCTTAAACAAAAAGAAATATTTGCTAGAATAATTACTTACCTAACGTGAGAGAGATCAGAAGAAAGGGCATTGCCCAGAGGTAACATTTGGGGATCTCCTGATGCACAGCTGAGTATGTACCCATTATTTTCTTTTGCCTTTTGTACCAAGCATATGGGCAAACAAAAAAAGTTTGCCTGTTGGTATTGCAGAAGAATAGGAACTCACATTCTGCCCAGCAAATGTCACACTTACTAATGTTACCACAGCTCTCTTCATAACTCTCTGTTGCCTAAAGGAGTGCCTGGAAAAGTGCTAATCTCTATCAGCAAAGCTGCAGGGAGAGGTGGGGAATATGTTAAGAACAGTCTCTCAGCTAAACCCAGAATTTGCACTTGAAAAATAGATTTTCAAGTAGTTTCTTTTCAAAACCCCTCATCCCCTAAATTTGTTGGAAAATACATTTGCCCCAGTTATTTATATCATGAGAATTATAATGGATTTGGGGCCCTAAAATGAAACAAGTATGATTCACATTTCTTGATGTTATTGTAATTCTATAGGGCATATAAAGAAAGCTAATTTTGAAGGAAAGATGAGATGTAACCTTTCAAAAAGTAGGCCTGAATAACACTTTTTAGCTTCCTAGAATTACTTTTCTTCAACCTTCCTGATTTCATTTTGCCTTTATCCAGTTGAGGTTTTGAAAACAGCCCAAGTAAACTTGCATATTGTCAGGGAGGACCAATAGTAATTATTAAAAAATCTTTGTCCAAAGGAACAACTGCGGCTTAATTTCAGTTTATTTTCAATGTCAGAGCTTTAACAATGCATTTTATTTACCATCAAGTAATTGCAACTAGCTGCCATGCCTGGGCTCTTACTCTAGATCAGGGGTGTCAAACTCGCAACATCACATGACGTGTTGCAATGTATTGCGACTTTTTTGCCATTGCTGGCAATGGGGTGGGCGCGGTTTCACTATGATGCATCCGGCCCATGGGCCGGCAGTTTGACACCCCTGCTCTAGATGGCATATAATCACCTCTCCACCCAACACATCATTTATAGCAAATGGTTGTTAATTCAAAGCCTATTTGGAGGTTGTATCTTGTGACCTAGAAGACACTGCTTCTAATTCTTGGCAGGTTTATATTTGTGCATCAGTACAAATTTTCATGCATTTAATCCCTAACCTTAGCTATGTATTCTAAGGTTTAAATTGAAGTTATTTTGGAGAAAAAATTGAGGTTGACTCATTCTGGATAAATCCTAAATTGTGTCATGACTATTGCAAAGCTATTAAATTCTGTTTTTCAAATTGTATCTTGACATGTTAATACTATAATCTACAGCTAATTTCAAACATAATATACCACATGTTTTGTTTATTTCCAAAAAAATACATTTGTGTAGCAGAATAGAATCTGCTACTACAGGCACACTGCTCTGATTAGTAGTTGAAAACTGGGCCAGTGGCAAGGATTTTCATAAATTTCTGTAAATCTAATCTGAAACTGTGAAATTGCAATTTGCTCTATTTTTTCTCCACTGCCAGTATATTCTCTGACTCCATACTGTACAGATAGTCCTCAGCTTAAGATCACAAGAGAGTTCAAAATTTCCGTTGCTAAGCATGACACTTTAGTGGGTTTTAGCCCATTTCACAACCTTTCTTGCCACAGTTGTTAAGTTAGTAACATGACTGCTAAGTGAATTGGCTTCCTCATTACTTTACTTGTCAGAAGGTAGCAAAAGAAGATTCTGCAACCATTATAAATCATGCCAGTTGCCAAGCATCAAATTTTGAATATGTGATCATGGGGATGCTGCAGTCGTCATAAATGTGAAAATCAGTCATAAGTCACTTTTTTCAGTACTATTTTAACTTTGAATGGTCACTAAACACATGGTTGTAAGTTGAGGATTTCCTGTACTCCATGCCTTCCTTTTTCAGAAAAACAGGGTGCTCTATCCAATCGTGAGTCTTCATGAGGACTACCTGTACTGGACTGCCTACAGCAGGGGTGTCAAACTGCCGGCCTGCAGGCCGGATGTGTCATGGCGAAACCATGCCCACCCCATTGCCAGCAATGGAAAAAAAGTCACGATACGTCGCGGCACGTCATGTGATGTTGCGAGTTTGACACCCCTGGCCTACAGTGTAAATTTTGAATGTGGCCTTTATCATGAACTAGTTAGTTGTGTTAGGAACTTGACTCATAATTAACTGAATCATGATCTATTGAATTAACCTGAGTTGCAAATCACACTGAACCATAAACCGTCCACAGTGGTTTATGAACTTTCACAATATAGTACACTACTAACTAACCACCCATAGTTTGGCCTACTAATGGGGTGAACTGATTTACTGTTGATGATAGTAAACCTCAGGATTAAAATCCAGAAGGGAAGAATCACCAATCACTCCCTTCTATATACTAGGGAGCAACAGATGACAGGGACTGCAGCCAAACAACTCAATGAACATTCAAACAAGCAATAAATTGATGTTTATCATAGCATTTTTTTTTAAAAAAATGGCAAAAATAGGTATTGTGTCTAAGTTGTCATTTCCTCTTCCAAGAGTTTAGACGAGGATCAACCTTAACACGTTGCCCGTATTACAGTATAATGCTTTGTGTGTACTTTAAAACTTAAGAAGTATTATTGCAGAGATTTAGGAAAACATTTCCATTCCTTTTTGGTAAAAAAAAAAAAAAAGAGCTCTGCACTTGTCCTGATGCTTCTTCGCCCTAGTAACTCCTTCGACTAAGCTAAAACCCAGGTTGCTCAAAATGAGCCTCTTTCTGGTTGAGGGAGAAATAAAAACTTTCCAGGACTTTCCAGCGCGAGGAAACTACGCAGACTTCTTACGAAGGCAGAGGCGCGAGGCGCTTGTTTCTACTACCAACTGCCACTTGGTGGAGATACGCTGTCCTATTGTGACTACGTTGATGTAACAGCGCCATCTTCTGGCGGCCAGTCTCCCAAAGGACTACCCTGAACTCAAGGTTCCCGCAGCCTGCCAAGCGTCTTCGGATCGCCCATCACAGGATACTGAGGTCCAGCGCCTTTAGACAACATTGCAGTGCTGCCTTGAATACAAGCTGCTGAAGCGCCTTCCCGCTAGACTGTTTGGTCCGGGCTTCTGCTGAACTACCAGCCTCAGCATTCCCAAACAAGCATGCCAGCCCCTCTCCCGTTCTTCAGCCAGGTTGGGATGGCAACGCCCAAAGTCTCAAAGTCTCACGCTCATAGGTAATTCTGGGAGTTGTAGTTTCCATACTTTTGAAGAGTACAGGTTTAGGAGGGCTATTTAAGATACAGCAAAACCCACTTTATTATATTCTTGTGGAAAACGAAAGAACTCTTACGAATTCCGGAGGGGTTAGCAGAGAAGTTTAATTGCGCAAGGTCCAGAGCATATTAGAGATAGGCAATTCTGAACGAGGAGGGCGTGATTAGACTTCAGTTTTTATACTCCCCTCCTTAAAGAACAAAGGACTACATATTGAAATACACACTGTGATACATTAGGAACATT
>NW_015386827.1:29043-36183 GCF_001527695.2 Protobothrops mucrosquamatus
TGGAAGGTTTTGCTACATACAAAGTATCCATGTGCAGAGCGCATTAGGTTGCCACATATTACTGACAGAGAACTTTCCCAGTGAATTTTCCCAGTGATTATGCATTACATCATTGTTCTAGCAATTATGCATACACATCATTATTGCAGTTATGCAGACAAATCATTATTCTAATAATTGTTCAATTTACTATATTAATATCCTTGACTCACTTGTCCCTCACTTGAGTTTATTGCCTCACTTGTGGAAACTTGTAGCTTTTGCGGTTCTTGCTGAGCTCACAACAGTTTTCAAAGAAATGACTCTTAGACATGGCTCATTTTAAAGTCCAGATACTGGGTTGCTATGATCATTTGAAGTTGAACACACAGAAGCACACACACAGAAATCTATACTCCTCTGACATTCTCCACAGATTCTTATTGTATTTCTTTTTTGACGTTCCACAAAAAATTGCACACCTGCATTTCTCTTTTCAGCCTTTCTTCATTTTTTAGCCTAGCACATTGTGGAATTTTACAGATGAGTCTGATATGGGAATCCAGAGATCTGGATTCCAAAAATCACAGTTATACTAGTTTACCACAAATGCTGCTATTCTACAAATATAACCACGACAATGCCCTGAGATGCATATAATATCAATTCTATGAATGTGCAGAGTTGCTCCATCTATCTTTTCCTAACCTGAGGAAGAAAAGTGTTGGAGTGGTGTTGGTATATGAAGATCAAAACAATTAAATGATGAACAACGGAAGAAACAGCTTTGTTTACCATATTTCAGTTTTATTCTAAAACCAATGCTTCCTCATGCTTTATGTACTACAGAGGGCTGGCGGAGGTTATCATGAATAGTGTAAACTGTGAATTATTCTGGTATTGTGCATAGAAATTTATGGTTAGCTTGGAATTTATGTCAACATAATGAATAAAACAGCACTTTCTTTACTGGAAACATTTACGTTAATTTTTATAATGTTATTTTCCCCTTTTGAACAAATGCCAGTATTCCAGATCTAGATTTATATATTTTTTATTATTCAGTTAATTCACAGACAGAATCTTACGACTTGAGAAGTTTCTGGCAATGTGTATATAACTGTATTCTAGTCATAATGCATTCATAGAAGGGGAGGGAGAACCCCTGAAGAATGTGAACAAAATGAGCAGAAAAATGCTCCCAGTACAAATATATACAATATTTAAATACTGTTTGTTATTTTAAAATTCTAGTTAAAATCATCTTAGGGTGGTTAGCAAATTATTTATGTAACACCCTTTTCTTAAAGCTAGTTCTGAGTGATGTGCTGAGCTATAAAAATGAAGCACCATGCCTTGTTCTATTATTAGTAAGCTTCATAAATCCCACAAAATAAAGCCTGCATAAAGATACTGACAATAGATCTTAATCTTTTACTGCCTTGGGATTTGGGAAGTTGAAATTCTGTCTATGGACGCCAGGTTAGGGAAGACTGCTCTAGCTCAGTGGCTTGGAACCAGAAAACTTTTTTTTCTGTTGTAGTTCTTATATGAAGAATATGCTGCAGTAATGAATGATTAGTACTTAATACTGGGAGGAAGTGGTCTTTGAAATTCTCTCTAGAGGATCTGTTTCGGTCAATCCATTCCAGTTTCAGTAAAGGCTCTTTTCTGGGAGCTGATCAGACTACATTTCTTAATGAATGCCATGTATCACCTGCATCTTGAATTGCCTGGATGCTTATTGGCAACCAGTGTAGTTTATAAAGATATGTTACATGACTTAACCCACCAGGTACTTAGGGTATTCTTCACAGAAACCCAGAAGACAGTCCTGTGACCCATCCCTCCATAGTAATGATGAATCACCTTCTAAAAAATACAGCTGGATGGATATCTGTGGATACGGTGAGAATGGAAAAATAGGTAAGTTTTGCTGGACTTGTCATCACAATGAAATCCCGAATATGGGCATACCTTATACATGCTGGTTAGATTCACTGATTGTCTTCCTCCAGTGGTACTCTAGGCATCTTACAAGAAGCCAAGGGAAATGGAGGCTTTGGTTTGCCAGATTGAGTTTTATATTATCAAGCAGCAGTGTTAACAAGGACAAAAGAATGGGTAACTCATAGGAAAAAAAGATTGCTATATCTGGAGAGATATGACCTGCAACTTGGTTGGTGTGCTTTTCTATGGTATGAAAAAAATAAAATACATAAATACTTCCAAAACCACTACATTAGAAATGCATAATTATTAACTTGGGAAAAAATAAAATGTAAAATTTATTTGAAAATTCCAGGATGGCTTTCAACAATGGAAGCATTTGTATATCCAAATCTAATCAGTCTCGATAAAATATAAACAAACAAAGATATTCTAAATTCTGAAGGGAACTTAAAATCCAGGCAAGAGATGGAAAATCAGGGCATTGATTTAACATGGTGGTCACATTTACAAATGCAAGTCAGATATGATAACGATATTAAACAGTATGGATTTTACAAAGAATAGACTATGTTTGATCAGACATTATTAATGTCTGATAAAAAGTTAATTAAAAATGTATAATTTCTTATTAAATTTCAAAATGGAGGATGAACAAGTAAAAGAGACAATGATAGTATGGGCAAAGAATTTTGGATATAATATAGATTTAGAAAAGTAGCAACGTTTGTGGGAAAGAAACTATAAATTGACAATGTCAGCTTCATACAAAGAAAACTTATATAAAATGTTTTATAGATGGCATTTGCCACCAACAAGATTAGCAAAAATGTTTAAAAATATGTCGGAGAAATGTTGGAAATGTAAACATAAACCAGGTACTTATTATCATATATGGTGGACATGTGTTAAAGCAAGGAGATATTGGACAATAATCCACACTTGATTAGAAAAAATGTTAGAGAAACACATAGACTATAAACCTGATTTTTTTTTACTAGGTATAATGCCAGAAAAATTTGATAAGAAAAATACATATTTGATTCTACATGTGATAACTGCGGCAAGAATTATATTTGCACAATATTGGAAGAACGAAGAAATACCATCAGAAGAAGAAATAATAATAAAAAAATTAGACTGCGGAAATGGACAGATTTACTTTAAAGTTGAAAGAAAAAGATATTTTCAAACTTGGGACCTATTTTACAAATGGTTAGAGAAAAGATTTAGGGATTAGGAATTTAATTTGTATTAGTGAATAAGATACTCAGACAACACGTTTTGTTGAATAATTATTATTGAACTCTGTTAAAAAAAACTTTTAAAAAAAGCACCATGACCTGGATGATTGAGAATCTCCATAGACAATTGTGTGGTTAAATGAAGTGCGAGAGCAAATTTAATTGGCTATACAACCCAATGACATGCAGAAATATTATTTTCATTACTAGATGTAAGCAATGTGGATTGAAAACTTCAATCTAGAATTCACTTTTATGTTTTAATAAATTAAATCTGACTTAAGCAGCATAGACACCATTCCAGTGATGGAGAACAAACTGCAAAGTCAAAAAAGCATACAGGAAGAAGGCAATTGAAAAAACTATTTCTATGCTGTTGCTGAAGAAAATAATAGGATGTTTCACCAAGGACAGTCACTTGAAAATGATGGATTAATTTTAATTGTTCTAATTTTCTAAATAGGCAAAAAAGACAGGAAAACAGCAAGAATGAATATTTTTCAATCCTAGCAGAGCCCAGGAATCTTACTGTGCAATTGTGCCTTCCTGCTGGTCTTCGGGAGAGCGGGCCACTTCGGCCAGAGAGAGCTCCTGCATGGTCGCTCTGCTTTGGTGCTGCTGGCCCTTTAAGCCGAGGGGAAGAGAAGCGTTGCGAGCGAATGGCGCTCGGGTCCGCTTGCGGGTTGCATCCTTCTTCTCTCCATGGTAAGAGGCCCTTTCCTCCCTCCGCGTCTTTTTATGAGCAGCTGGATTTAAAGTTTAGCCTACAATAAAAACAACTGATGGCCTTTGGGGATGTCGGATTGAAAGTGCGCGTTTGTCTTCTCGGTCGCCCCCTGACAGCGGCCGCGTTTCCGTCTCCCGGCGACGGTTGCTGAAAGAGTGGCGGAGTCACTTTGGAGACCTAAAAGAAAAAGGCGGAAAGTTATTTCTCGATCGCCTTTTCCGTCGCTGGCTAGGATCGCCAAAACTTTTCCTGTCCCGTTGGTCTTGGCCTCGACTCTCATTCACCCCCTTCTGTATCTTTAGCACAGTGTTTCTCAACCTTGACAATTTTAAGACATGTGGACTTCAACTCCCAGAATTCCACAGCCAGCATTGCTGGTTTGGAATTCTGGGAGTTGAAGTCCACATGCCTTAAAATTGTCAAGGTTGAGAAACACTGCGAGTTTAGCATAACAAACTATATATATATAAGGGAGGGATTTCCTGTCATCCAGATGGGGAATGGGAAGAATTCCTTGTGCCTTTCTTCCATTGCCAAAGATGCAGCAGTTTTGCCAGGTTCTAGTTGTCTGCTACTCTTAATTTAAAAGAATTCTATTCTATTCTATTCTATTCTATTCTATTCTATTCTGGTGTGATGTAATTTTGAATAATTTGATTCTAAATATTTTGTAAGCTTAACTAGTAAATGTAAAATGTCTCCTTTCTTTGGGATGTAAAAATATTGTGTGTGTGTGTAGATATGCCCAAACCCTTATAGCTTTGGATTGTCTAAAATAACATGGTGTCTNATTCTATTCTATTCTATTCTATTCTATTCTATTCTATTCTGGTGTGATGTAATTTTGAATAATTTGATTCTAAATATTTTGTAAGCTTAACTAGTAAATGTAAAATGTCTCCTTTCTTTGGGATGTAAAAATATTGTGTGTGTGTGTAGATATGCCCAAACCCTTATAGCTTTGGATTGTCTAAAATAACATGGTGTCTAGAAAGAAAATATCTTTCTCCAGGTGCTTATTTCACTTATTAAACTTATAATACAATAAGCTTTTAAAGCCTTTCAAAATGTACTAAAAATAAAATTGAAGATAAACAATTGAGGAAAACAATGATAAAATATGGAACATAGTAGACTGTTGATTATATACAAGAATAATAAAATGCATTGAACTGGAGGAGAAAAACCTATTAAATGCTCTAATCTAGAGAGAAAGGGATGCTTATTCTTTGATCCTCTCATTTTATTTAGGACTTCTGGATTTTTACCTTTGTCTCATTAAAATACGGTATTATATTCCTTGTTTACAGGCCCTTCATGAAGCAGACCATGGCCTCATCAGCCACATACTGGTGGATTCAGAAGAGAATCTTAGAGTTTGCACTGAGAAAATGCAGCCCACATCTCCAAATAACTGGAATGCAGATTGGAGCTTCTGGGTAAATTCACATTCCCCTTCCGCTGCCCCCCCATTTTAGAGAAGTGTTTTCTTATTCAAGGATGTGTTTTTTTTACACTGTTTAATTAAGTCAATCTTTTCTTCTGCCTTGGAGAAAATGTGTATTTAGTAATAGTACTTAATGTATTAGTGTGTCTCTTTGTTGAGTAACTGAGAAATGACTTCACTGTTATATTTTATACTAAGTCATTGTTAAAGTTGCTTATTCTAGAGAGATGGGAGACTTTGGGTGTTGTTTTCCCACTAACTTTCCTTTGATTTTTTTATATTGCACTTGAATATGCCTTTTTTTATTAATTTAGATTTTTTATCCCACCTTTATTATTTTTTCCATAACAATAACCCTGTGAGGAGAGTTGAACACAGCGAGAGTGACTGTCCCGATCATCTAGGCAGCTTTCATGTCTAAGGCGGAACTAGAACTCATAGTCTCCCAGTTTCTATGATGGTGGCTTAATCACTAGACCAAACTGATACTTTCTTGCCTTGTGACTTTTGCTCACATGTTCAGGCTGTACGGTTTATCATACTAGGAATTTGGAATTAATTTTTGAGTAGATAATCTTATATCCTGGATCACTGGAATTTGAGGACAATTGTACAGCTTGTATCTGAAATAAATCAAATGTACCCATTAATTCTGAGGTTATAATCTTAAACACACTATGATAACTCCATTACAAAAGACATTTATAATTGTACTTTTAATTGCTGCAAAGATTGGAAGCTACTTCTCTGTATCACTTTTTTCTTACTCTGTATTAGCATCTGTTAGTTTTTATTTTTTTAAATTTAGATAGATAGAATGAAACACTCTTCTGAACGAGGTTTAATTTTGAAATATCGTAATCATAGTAAGGAGAATTGCATCATTGAGTAGTCTACTATTTGATGTTAAGATTTATTTCTATATAAATTATCTTAGTGAGGTGAGCCCTGGGTATACAATATAGCCAACTGGTACAGAGACTTCAGAACAAAATGTCCCTGGCAGAGAAATACAAGTAAACCTCCACTGAAAAAGAGGATTAAGAGGGTATTGTTCCAAGCAACTAAAACAAAACTTCACAGCATATTTAAAAACCCAAAAAGGTTACTTAGTAATTAATAGAAGGTACTAAGGGTCCTTAAAAAACTAAGATAATTTTAATTTATGGTCAAATGAGAACAGAAGAAGAGCTAAGTATTTTCAAAGCCATATGGAGACAAGGATTATATTGTAAGTTAAAGAACAGAACAGAACTTATATTGTAAGTTAAAGAACAGAACAGAACAGTAAGTTAAAGAACAGAACAGAGCAGAATATGGACCCCAGGATTTCTTTGGGCTCCAAAAACAGCCTTGAAGTGGGTGGGGCTTATTTTTCAAGGTTTTTTTAATATTGGAAAATAAAGATTTTAAGGGGCAAAGTAGCTGCCTTAAGCCTTTGCAATGCTTAAAAAGTATATTTTGTTCCTCAAGTCCATTCAAAATTACTGTTTTTTTTAATTTTGGCAGAATTGAAGAAACAAACCAATACCATACATCTCATTTAAACAATAAAGTAATTTCTTATGGGGGGTGTAAAGATCTACGAACTACGTCGCCTTCTTCCAATCCATCTAACCCCTTGACCACCACCACGAGGACTTTTCCCCTTCCCGACTCTGCTGTTGGACCTCCTGTCATGACTCGGGACTGTATTCCAGGAGGGAACTGCTGGCCCTGCGCGACTCCCCCATCGCGCAGGCATGGCCCAACACGATTCCGAGGGCCGGCCTTAATGAAGGGGTTTGGAACCC